>NC_079358.1:4683936-4824545 GCF_029582105.1 Oenanthe melanoleuca
CCCAAAATGGGTGAAAAATCCCAAAATTTCTACCCCAAAATGGGTGAAAAATCCCAAAAATTCCACCCAAAATTGGGTGGAAAATCCCCAAAATTCCACCCGAAAATGGGTGAAAAAATCCCCAAAATTTCACCCCAAAATGGGTGAAAAATCCCCAGAAAATCCACCCCAAAATGGGTGAAAAATCCCCGAAATTTGGTGTAAATTCTGAATAAAACACCAGGTAGAACAGCAGGATCAGCCCTGGGGGGTGAAATTTGGGGGGTCAGGAACCCCAAAAATGAAATCCCCGCGTGGAAAAACCCCCCTGGGGGCAGAAATCCCAAAATTCCCAAAAATTCCGCTCGAAATGGGTGAAAATCCCCAAAAAACCCGCTCAAAATGGGTGAAAAAATCCTAAAAATTCCACCCAAAATAGGTGAAAAATCCACAAAAATTCCACCCCAAAAATGGTGAAAAATCCCAAAATTCCACCCCAAAATAAGTAAAAAATCCTAAAAAAAATGGGTGAAAAATCCCAAAATTTCCCCCAAAATCGGTGAAAAATACCCAAAAAAAAAAAAAAAAAAAAAAAAAAAAAAAAAAAAAAAAAAAAAGGTGAAAAATCCCAAAAAATCCCGCCCAAAATAGATCTGCTCTGATCCCTCAAAATTCCCAAAATTCCCCCCAAAATCTGCCCGGAACCCACCAAATTCTCATTAATTTACCCCATAAACCCCAAATATCCCCAAAATTGCCCCAAATGCCCCCCAAAAAACCCAAAATCTGCCCCGAACGTCCCAAATTCTCATTAATTTACCCCATAAATGTCAAATTACCCCAAATAAGCCCCGAAAAAAACTAAAATTGCCCCAAATAACCCCAAAATTGCCCCGAACTTCCCAAATTCTCATTTATTTACCCCATAAATGTCAAATATCCCCAAAATTGCCCCAAATTTTCCCCAAAAATTGCCCCAATCTCACCCAGGTCCCCCCAAAAATTGCCCCAAATGCCCCAAAAAAACCGAAAATTGCCCCAAATTCCCCCAAAATCTGCCCCGAACCCCCTCAAATTCTCATTTATTTACCCCATAAACCCCAAATAATCCCAAAATTGCCCCGAATACCCCCCAAAAAAAACCCAAAATTGCCCCAAATTCCCCCGAAAATTGCCCCAATCTCATCTAAACCCCCCCAAAAATTGCCCCGAACTTCCGAAATTCTCATTTATTTACCCCATAAACCCCAAATATCCCCAAAATTGCCCTAAATACCCCTCAAAAACCCCAAATTTCCCCCAAATTCTCCCAAAATCGGCCCCAAACTTCCCAAATTCTCGTTAATTTACCCCAAAAACGTCAAATATCCCCAAAATTGCCCCAAATTTTCCCCAAAAATTGCCCCAATCTCACCCAGGTCCTCCCAAAAATTGCCCCAAATGCCCCAAAAAAACCGAAAATTGCCCCAAATTCCCCCAAAATCTGCCCCGAACCCCCCCAAATTCTCATTTATTTACCCCATAAACCCCAAATAATCCCAAAATTGCCCCGAATACCCCCCAAAAAAACCCAAAATTGCCCCAAATTCCCCCAAAAATTGCCCCAATCTCATCTAAACCCCCCCAAAATCTGCCCCGAACTTCCGAAATTCTCATTTATTTACCCCATAAACCCCAAATATCCCCAAAATTACCCCAAATAAGCGCCGAAAAACCCCAAATTTTCCCCAAATTCCCCCAAAAATTGCCCCGAACCCCCCCAAATTCTCATTTATTTACCCCATAAACCCAAAAAAAACCCAAAATTGCCCCAAATTCCCCCCAAAATTGCCCTGAACCCCTCAAATTCTCATTTTTTTACCCCATAAACCCCAAATATCCCCAAAACTGGCCCAAATAACCCCCGAAAAAAAAACAAAAATTGCCCCAAATTCCCCCCAAATCTGCCCCGAACCCCCCCAAATTCTCATTATTTTACCCCATAAACCCCAAATAATCCCAAAATTGCCCCGAATACCCCCCAAAAAAAACCCAAAATTGCCCCAAATTCCCCCGAAAATTGCCCCAATCTCATCTAAACCCCCCCAAAAATTGCCCCGAACTTCCGAAATTCTCATTTATTTACCCCATAAACCCCAAATATCCCCAAATTGCCCCAAATTCCCCCAAAAAAACCCGAAACTGCCTCAAATACCCCCGAAAAAAACCAAAATTACCCCAAATAACCCCAAAATCTGCCCCGAACCCCCGAAATTCTCATTTATTTACCCCATAAACCCCAAATATCCCCAAAATTGCCCTAAATACCCCTCAAAAACCCCAAATTTTCCCCAAATTCCCCCAAAATCGGCCCCAAACTTCCCAAATTCTCGTTAATTTACCCCATAAACCCCAAATATCCCCAAAATTGCCCCAAATTTTCCCCAAAAATTGCCCCAATCTCACCCAGGTCCTCCCAAAAATTGCCCCAAATGCCCCAAAAAAAACCGAAAATTGCCCCAAAAAAACCGAAAATTGCCCCAAAAAAACCGAAAATTGCCCCAAATTCCCCCAAAATCTGCCCCGAACCCCCCCAAATTCTCATTTATTTACCCCATAAACCCCAAATAACCCCAAAACTGCCCCAAATTCCCCCAAAAAAACCCGAAACTGCCTCAAATACCCCCGAAAAAACCCAAAATTACCCCAAATAACCCCAAAATCTGCCCCGAACCCCCGAAATTCTCATTTATTTACCCCATAAACCCCAAATATCCCCAAAACTGGCCCAAACAACCCCCGAAAAAAAGCAAAAATTTCCCCAAATTCCTCCAAAATCTGCCCCGAACCCCCCCAAATTCTCATTATTTTACCCCATAAACCCCAAATATCCCCAAAATTTCCCCAAATAACCCCCCAAAAAACCCAAATTTCCCAAAATTCCCCCAAAATCTGCCCCGAACTCCCCCAAATTCTCATTTATTTACCCCATAAACCCCAAATATCCGCAAATTGCCCCAAATTCCCCCCAAAATTACCCTGAACCCCTCAAATTCTCATTTATTTACCCCATAAACCCAAAATATCCCCAAAACTGGCCCAAATAACCCCCGAAAAAAACCCAAATTTCCCCAAATTCCCCCAAAATCTGCCCCGAACCCCCCCAAATTCTCATTTATTTACCCCATAAACCCCAAATAATCCCAAAATTGCCTCGAATACCCCCCAAAAAAACCCAAAATTGCCCCAAATTCCCCCGAAAATTGCCCCAATCTCATCTAAACTCCCCCAAAAATTGCCCCGAACTTCCGAAATTCTCATTTATTTACCCCATAAACCCCAAATAATCCCCAAATTGCCCCAAATTCCCCCAAAAAAACCCGAAACTGCCTCAAATACCCCCGAAAAAACCCAAAATTACCCCAAATTCCCCCAAAATCTCCCCGAACCCCCCCAAATTCTCATTTATTTACCCCATAAACCCCAAATATCCCCAAAATTACCCCAAATAAGCGCCGAAAAAAACCCAAATTTTCCCAAAATTCCCCCAAAATCTGCCCCGAACCCCCCCAAATTCTCATTTTTTTACCCCATAAACCCCAAATATCCCCAAAACTACCCCGAACACCCCCCAAAAAATCCAAATTTCCCCCCAAAAAACCCCAAACCTGCCCCAAACACCCCCCCAAAAATCAGCCCCGACCCCCAAATTTCCTCTCGGAGCTCCCAAATCCCCCCGAATTCACCCCGAAAATCCCCCCCGAGCCCCCCCCTAAATCCCCCCCCAGACGTTTAAATCCCGATCTGAGCCATCTGTCCCTGCGGGGGGAGGGGAGATTTTGGGGGGGGGGGGAATTTGGGGGTTCCCCACCCCTCCCCCCTCCCCAATTTTGGGGGTGTCGCCGTTGATGGGAAGGGTGGGGGAGGGGCTGCGTGGTCAAACTGATTTATTTTGGGGGGGGGGTCCCCCCGTGGTTCCCATCCCCCACCCCCCGACCGTGACCTACTTTTGGAGCCGGCGCGCGACAGATGGGGGGTGGGGGGGGGGGCCACAAATCCCCCCTCCCCCCCCCCCCAATTTGTCCTCTTGAACCCCCCCAAATTCCCCTCCCCCACCGCCTCTTCTTGGTGCGGGGGGAAAAAAAAAAATTTAGGGGTTCACCCCCCCCTTAAAAAAAAAATAAAAAAAATAAAAAATAGAAATAAAAAATGAGGGGGGGTCTCTAAGCTGCGCCCCCTCAAAATTAAATGAGGGAAAAGGGGGAGACCCCCCCAAAAAATCACCCCAGTATTTTGGGGGGGTCATTGCACCCCCCATCCCACCTCACCCCGATTTTTTAGGGGGGGGGGGGGGTCATGATGCGCCCCCCACCTCATTTTGAATTAGGGGAGGGGGTGGGGAAATCACCCAAATTAAGGGGCGCCCCCAAATTTTTTTCCATCCCAATTAAAGGATGGAGGGAATTCCCAGAGGTGCCGCACCCCAAAAAATAATTTAATGGGGGGGGGACCCCATGGCGACCCCCACCCCCCAAAATAATAAAACTCACCCCAGCTGGAGCCGGTCCTGCCCAGGAACTGGCGGGTGCGGGGGTCCCACAGGAACGCTCGCCACTCGGCCACCACTTGCCCGCAGCTCCGCTTCTCCTTGTCCCGCGCCATCCCGGGGGGGGTCTCGGCCTCCCCTCCCCCCGCCCCCCGCGCCGCTGTCGCTCGGGGTCTCCCCCCCCACCCGCCCCTCCCCCGGCCGCGCTCGCTGCCGCCGCTCCGGGACTCGAACCCGCGACTCCCCCGCGCCGCCCGCGACGCGGCGCTTTATGGGCTCGGCGGCCACGCCCACCCCGCGCGGGCCACGCCCACCTCCGTCCTCACAGCCACGCCCCTTTTGAGACCACGCCCCTTTTTATGCTAATGAGGCTCGTTAAACCCGCTCATCAGCACAAGGGGCGTGGCTTGTGGCTGCCCTTATTTGCATAAGGGGCGGGGCGTAATTAGTGAGCCCCGCCCCTTCTGTGTCACGCCCCCTTTTATGCTAATGAGGGTGCTAGAGCCTCAGTAGCCACGCCCTTAATTAACTTTTAATTAATTACGCCCCACCCTTTATGCTAATAACGGCAGGTTTTTATTAATTATATCCCATCCTTTCCTTGTGCTAATAATGATGGGTTTTAATTAATTACAGCCCATAATAACATCAGGTTTTAATTAATTACAGCCCATAATAACGACAGGTTTTAATTAATTACACCCCATCCCTTCTGCTAATAACGACGAGTTTTAATTAATTACACCCCATAATAACAACAGGTTTTAATTAATTACACCCCCTCCCTTATGCTAATAATGATAATTTTAATTAATTACACCCCATCCCTTGTGCTAATAATGATGGGCTTTAATTAATTACAGCCCATAATAATGACAGGTTTTAATTAATTACACCCCATAATAACAACAGGTTTTAATTAATTACACCCCATCCCTTGTGCTAATAACGATGAGTTTTAATTAATTACACCCCGTAATAACAACAGGTTTTAATTAATTACAGCCCATAATAACAACAGGTTTAATTAATTACACCCCTCCTTTATGCTAATAATGATAATTTTAATTAATTACACCCCATCCCTTGTGCTAATAATGATGGGCTTTAATTAATTACAGCCCATAATAATGACAGGTTTTAATTAATTACAGCCCACAATATCAGCAGGTTTTAATTAATTACACCCCCTCCCTTATGCTAATAATGATAATTTTAATTAATTACACCCCATCCCTTGTGCTAATAATGATGGGCTTTAATTAATTACAGCCCATAATAATGACGGGTTTTAATTAATTACACCCCATAATAACAACAGGTTTTAATTAATTACACCCCCTCCCTTGTGCTAATAATGATGGGCTTTAATTAATTACACCCTATAATAAAGACAAGTTTTAATTAATTACACCCCATAATAACAACAGGTTTTAATTAATTACACCCCATCCCTTATAATAATGATAATTTTAATTAATTAATTATTGATAATTTAATTAATTAATTAATTGTAATTAATTAAGGATGCTGTTACCCCCTTTATGCTCATTACAACTCCTACAGCCCTAAGCCACGCCCCTTATGCTAATTAATAATAATCAGCCGACTCTTTGCTAATTAAGCTTTACCGAGCCCCCAAACCCCGCCCCTTATGCTAATTAGGGCTTTAAATAGAGCCAGGCCCCGCCCCAGCACGTGGCCCCGCCCATTTCTCCATATAAGGGAGGTTATGCTCTATGCTAATGAGGGGGCGTGGCCTCCCGGCGGTTCCCACGCCTCCCATTGAGAGATTTGGGGAAGGGGTGGGGGGGCTCTTAAAGGGGCCGCGCTCTAATGGGGGGAGGGGGATACTGGGGGGGGCTGGAGGGGTAACTGGGAGCACTGGGAATTCCTGTGGGGTTACTGGGAGCCCTGGGAATGGGAACTGGGAGCACTGGGGGGTTACTGGGAGCACTGGGAGTGGGACTGGGAGTACTGGGAATGGGAACTGGGAGCACTGGGAGGGTGACTGGGAGCACTGGGAATGGGACTGGGGGAGTAATTGGGGGGTACTGGGAGCACTGGGATCTTACTGGGAGCACTGGGAATGGGACTGGAATACTGGGGGGTACTGGGGGTGTTACTGGAAGCACTGGGAATGAGACCTGGGAGCACTGGGAAGGCGAACTGGGAGCACTGGGGGGGACTGGAGGAGTAACTGGGAGCACTGGGGGTTACTGGGAGCACTGGGGGAGCACTGGGAGGGAACTGGGAGCACTGGTAATGGGACTGGGAACTGGGAGCACTGGGAATGGGAACTTGGAGCACTGGGAGGTTACTGGGAGCACTGGGAGTGGGACTGGGAGCACTGGGAGGGGACTGGAAGCACTGGAAAGGGAACTGGGAGCACTGGGAATGGAACTGGGAGCACTGGGGAGTTACTGGGAGCACTGGGAAGGCAAACTGGGAGCAATGGGAACTGGGATCACTGGGAGCACTGGGAATGGAACTGGGAGCACTGGGAATGGGAACTGGGAGCACTGGGAATGGGAACTGGGAGCACTGGGAAGGTGACTGGGAGCACTGGGGGGAACTAGGGGGGTAACTGGGAGCGGGAACTGGGATCTTACTGGGAGCACTGGGGCGTTACTGGGAGCACTGGGAGGTTACTGGGAGCACTGGGAATGGGAACTGGGAGCACTGGGCTCTTACTGGGATCACTGGGAGGGTGAACTGGGATCTTACTGGGAGCACTGGGATCTTACTGGGAGCACTGGGAGGGCTCTTACTGGGAGCACTGGGAATGGGAACTGGGAGCACTGGGGCGTTACTGGGAGCACTGGGAGCAGCCAGACTCGGTAATGAAGGCGGAGGGGGCGGGGCCTGCGCGGGGTCACTCGAGGTCAAACCTGCCCCTCCCCCACCATTCCCAGTCCAGCTCCCAGTTCTCCCAGTCCCAAACTGGTCAGGCCGGGGAACACAATAACCAAACGAGGGGCCGGGGGGGGTCCCCAAATTTGGGGAAATCCCCAAATTTTTGGGGGGGGGCGCCCAAAATTCCAAGAATTTGGGGGGGGGGGAGTTTGGGGTGAATTGTTCTGGAATTTTTTGGGGGGGGGGGAGCTCAGATTTTTTTTTTTTGGGGGGTCTAAAAAATTGGGAGGGGGTCCCCAAAATTCCGGGGGTGACCCCAAAAAAGATCCGGGGGGGGGGGGGCAAAAAAATTTGGGGGGGGGGCCCAAAAGGATCCGGGGGTCCCCAAAAATTCCGGGGGGGGGGCTCAGAAGGAACGGGGGGACCCAAAAAATTCGGGGGGGCCCTAAAAAGGATGGAGGGGGACCCCCAAAAAATCCGGGGCGGCCCCAAAAGGATTCGAGGGGGCCCCAAAAAGGATCCGGGGGGGGGCCCAAAAAATTCGGGGGGCCCCAAAAAATTCGGGGGGAGCGCAGAAGGATTCGGGGGGGGCCCCAAAAACATCCAGGGGGGTCCTAAAAGGATTCGGGGGGGTCCCAAAAAGATCAGGTGGGGGGAAAAAAATTCGGGGGTGCCCCAGAAGGATCCGGGGGGGTCCCCAAAAAATCCTGGGGGGGTCCTAAAAGGATCCGGTGGGGGTCCCAAAAAATCCTGGGGGGGTCCTAAAAGGATTCGGGGGGGCCCCAAAAAATTTCGAGGGGGTCCCAAAAAATATCCGGGGGGGTTCAGAAGGATCCGGGGGGCCCCAAACAGGATCCGGGGGGGCCCCAAAAAGTCCTGGGGGGGTCCTAAAAGGATCCGGGGGGGGTCCCAAAAAATCCTGGGGCGTCCTAAAAGGATTCGGGGGGGCTCAAAAAATTTCGGGGCGGCCCCAAAAAGATCCGGGGGGGCCCCAAAAGGATTCGAGGGGTCCTAAAAGGATTCGGGGGGTCCCCAAAAAGGAGCGGGGGGGAGCCCCAAAAAATCCGGGGCGGCCCCAAAAGGAGCCGGGGGGGCTCAGAACGATCCGGGGGGGCCCCAAAAAGATCCGGGGGGGGCCAAAAATTCCTCCGCGCGTGCCCGGCCGCGCGCTCGCGGCTCCCCGGTAACGGCGCGTCCCGGCGGGAGCGGCCGCCAAAAACCCCCCCGGGCCCCCCCAAGTGCGGGGGGGGGGGTCCCGGATATCCCGGGGGGGTCCCGGATTCCTTGGGGGGTCCTGAATTACCGGGGGGGGTCTCGAATTCCTGGGGGTTCCCCAATCAGTGGGAGGGGTCCAGAATTCCTGGGGGGGGGAAGGGGGGTCCTGAATTACCGGGGGGGTCCCGAATTCCTGGGGGGGGGTCCCGGATTTCCCGGGGGGGTCCCGGATTCCCGGAGAGATTCAGAATTCCCGGGGATTCCCCGATCCGTGGGAGGGGGTCCCGAATTCCCGGGGGTTCCCCAGTCAATGGGAGGGGTCCCGAATTCCTGGGGGGGGTGGTCCCGGATATCCCGGGGGGGTCCCCAATCAATGGGAGGGGTCCTGAATTACCGGGGGGGTCCCGAATTCCCTGGGGGGCCCCGAATCCATGGGAAGGGGTCCCGAATTCCTGGGGCTCCCGAATATCCTGGGGATTCCCCAATCCGTGGGAGGGGGTCCCGAATTACCGGGGGGGGGGGTCCCGATCCGTGGGAGGGGGTCCAGAATATCCCGGGAGGGTCCCGAATTCCTGGGGAGGGGTCCCGAATCCATGAAAGGGGTCCCGAATTCCCTGGGGGGGTCCCAAATTTCCGGGGGGGGGGTCCCGGATTCCCGGAGAGATTCAGAATTCCCGGGGATTCCCCGATCCGTGGGAGGGGTCCCGAATTCCCGGGGGGGTCCCCAATCAATGGGAAGGATCCCAAATTACCGGGGGGGGGGTCCCGGATATCTCGGGGGGGTCCCGGATTCCCGGAGAGATTCAGAATTCCCGGGGATTCCCCGATCCGTGGGAGGGGTCCCGAATTCCGGGGGGTTCCCCAGTCAATGGGAGGGGTCCCGAATTCCCGGGATCAATCCCGGGGGATCCCCAGGATCAATGGGGGGTGAGGGGGGAGGGGGGTCCCCTGGGAATTCAGGATCCCTAAATTTAATTGGGGGAGGGGTCCAGGATCATTTGGATCCCCCCGAATTAAGGGAGGGGGTTCTCCATGGTTAATTGGGGGGGGGGGGGGTCCTGGGGTTAATTGGGGGGGGTCCCCGGGGGTTATAGGGGGTCCTGGGGGTTAATTGGGGGGTCTCGGGGTTAACTGGGGGGGTTCCCGTTGGTTAATTGGGGGGTCCTGGGGTTAATTGGGGGTTCCCGGGGGTTAATGGGGGGGGTCCCCGGGTTATGGGGGGCTCCTGGGGGTTAATTGTGGGGGGGGTCTTGGGGGTTAACTGGGGGGTCCTGGGGTAAATGGGGGGGGGGGGGGGTCCTGGGGGTTAATTGGGGGGGGGTCCTGTGGTTAATTTGGTGGTCCTGGGGTTAATTGGGGGGGTCCCCGGGGTTAACTGGGGGGGGGTCCCGGGGTTAATTGGGGGGTCGCAGGCACCTGAACCCCCCCGAGGTTAACCCGGGGGGGGGAGTCCAGGATAATTTGGATCCCCCCGAATTAAGGGAGGGGGTTCTCCATGGTAAATTGGGGGGGGTCTCGAGGTCAATGTGGGGGTCCCCGGGTTATGGGGGAATCTTGGGGTTAATGGGGGGGGGGGTCCCGGGTTTAATTGGGGGGGAGGGTCTCGGGGGTTAATTGGGGGGGGGTCTCGGGGTTAAAGGGGGGGTCCTGGGGGTTAATTTGGTAGTCCTGGGGTTTAATTGGGGGGGGTCTCGGGGTTAACTGGGGGGGGGTCGCAGGCACCTAAACCCCCCGAGGTTAACCCCGGGGGGGGGCCCAGGATAATTTTGGGGTTCCCCCCGGGGATCGGTGGGGGGGGGGGGTCCCGCAGGGTGAGAAGCCCCAGGGGGGGTTTGTGGGGTGGGGTCGGGGGGGGGGTCGGGGGGTGGCCGCCCCCGGGGGATTTGATTAATCCGCGGGCGGGGCTAATCCGGCCCCGGGGCACCGGGACCCGCCGCGGGGTCGGGGCAGCTGCGCAGGTGAGAACGGGGGGTCGCCGGGGGGGGGGCGGGGGTCGCCGGGGGGGGGGGGCGGGGGTCGTTTTGGTGGGGGGGGTCACATGGGTGGGGGGTCGCGGGGTTCAGGGTTTTGGGGCTCTCGGAATTTTTGGGGTATTGGGGGTGAGGGGGGGGTTGAGGGTATTTGGGGGGGGGGGTCCCTGAGGAATGAAGGAGGGGGGGGGGGGTCAGGGGTGGGGGTCCCCAAGATGAGCATTGGGGGTCCCGGGTGCTTGAATCCCATTGGGTTAATTGTGGGGGGGGGTCGGGGGTCTCGGGTATTTGGGGGGGGGGGTCAAAGGTTGGGGTTTCCTGGATTTGGGGGGGGGGTCCCGGATATTTGAATCCCGTGGGGGGCAGTGAGGGGGGGTCGGTAGGGTGGGGGGTCGTGGGACCCCGGGGTGTCCCTGGGTTATTGGGGGGGGGTCGGTGGTTTAAGGGAGGGGTGGGTGGATTTAGGGGAGGGGGATTTAGGGGAGGGGTCTCCAAGGAGGACGGGTCGGTGGATTTAGGGGGGGTCGTTGGATTTAGAGGAGGGGTCTCCAGGGGGAGGGGTCGGTGGTTTAAGGGAGGGGTGGGTGGATTTAGGGGAGGGGGATTTAGGGGAGGGGTCCCCAAGGAGGACGGGTCGGTGGATTTAGGGGAGGGGTCTCTAGGGGGAGGGGTCGGTGGATTTAAGGGAGGGGTCGGTGAATTTAGGGGACGGGTCAGTGGATTTAGGGGAGGGGTCTCCAATCAGGAGGAGTCGGTGGATTTAAGGGAGGGGTCGGTGAATTTAGGGGACGGGTCAGTGGATTTAGGGGAGGGGTCTCCAATCAGGAGGGGTCAGTGGATTTAGGGGAGGGGTCTCCAATCAGGAGGGGTCGGTGGATTTAGGGGAGGGGTCTCCAATCAGGAGGGGTCAGTGGATTTGGGGAGGGGTCGGTGGATTTAGGGGAGGGGTCTCTAGGGGGAGGGGTCAGTGGATTTAGGGGAGGGGTCTCCAATCAGGAGGGGCCGGTGGATTTGGGGAGGGGTATCCAGCGGGGAGGGGTCGGTCGATTTAGGGGAGGGGTCTCCAGGGGGAGGAGTCGGTGGATTTAAGGGAGGGGTCTCATGGGGAGGGTTCGGTGGATTTAGGGGAGGGGTCCCCAGGAGGAGGGGGAGGGGATGGTCCCCCCCCCAACCCGATCGGATCCACCCCATGGGTGGGTGGTCTCTCCCAGAATCCTTTGCGCCCCATTTATTTTTTTATTTTTTGGGGGGGAGGGGGGGGGGGTGACCCCGTTCCCATCCCGCCCCGCGGCCCCGGGGACTGTCGGGATACCCCAATTTTTTTTTGGGGGGGGGGGTCTCTCGTGCGAGGGAAAGCGGCTTAGGCACGCGCTGAGCCGCTTATGCTAATTATAGCGCGGGCCCTTTAAGAGACCCGCCCCTCCCCCCCCCCCGGGGGTTAATCCAAGGGCGGGGGCGGGGGGGGCGTGGCCACATCCTCGTGCGGCGCACGCGGGACCCCCAGGACCCCCCCCCCAAATGTCACAGACCCCCCCAAATGTCACATGGGGGACCCCCGAACCCCCCAGACCCCCTCAAATGTCACAGCAGGGACAGCCTGACCCCCACAGACCCCCCCATGTGTCACAGCAGAGACCCCCAGGACCCCCCCAGAGCCCCCCAAATATAACAGACCCCCCCCAAGTGTCACAGCAGGGACCCCCAGGACCCCCAGACCCCCCCAAGTGTCACATGAGGAACCCCCAAACACCTCTGAACCCCCCAAGTGTCACAGCAGGGACCCCCAGGACCCCCCCATGTGTCATATGAGGGACCCCCAGACCCCCCCCCAAATGTATCAGACGAGAAACCCCCAAACCCCCCAGACCCTCCCACACCCCAAACCCCCCCAAACACCACCCGAGCCCCTCAACCCCCCCACACTCAACGCCCCCCCAGTCCCCCCAGTGACCCCAGTCCCCCCAGTGACCACAGTCCCCCCCAGTCCCCCCAGTGACCCCAGTGACCCCAGTCCCCCCAGTGACCCCAGTCCCCCCAGTGACCCCAGTCCCCCCAGTCTCCCCAGTAACCCCAGTAACCCCAGTCCCCCCAGTGACCCCAGTCCCCCCAGTAACCCCAGTCCCCCCAGTCCCCCCAGTAACCCCAGTCCCCCCAGTCCCCCCAGTAACCCCAGTGACCCTCCCAGTGACCCCAGTCCTCCCAGTCCCCCCAGTGACCCCAGTGACCCCAGTAACCCCAGTCCCCCCAGTCCCCCCAGTCCCCCCAGTCCCCCCAGTAACCCCAGTCCCCCCCAGTCCCCCCAGTGACCCCAGTGACCCCAGTAACCCCCCCCAGTGCCCCCAGTAACCCCAGTAACCCCTCCCAGTAACCCCAGTGACCCCCCCAGTGACCCCCCCAGTGACCCCCCCCAGTGACCCCAGTGACCCCAGTTTCCCCAGTGCCCCCCCAGTGTCCCCAGTAACCCCAGTCCCCCCAGTAACCCCAGTGACCCCAGTGACCCCAGTCCCCCCAGTACCCCCAGTAACCCCAGTGACCCCAGTGACCCCAGTCCCCCCAGTACCCCCAGTAACCCCAGTCCCCCCAGTCGCCCCAGTGACCCCAGTCCCCCCAGTAACCCCCCTGACACCCCCCAATTTCCCAGGCCCACCCCCCGCACCCCCCCAGCCATGGACATCGGCGGCCTGGAGACCGTGGTGGCCAACTCGGCCTACGTGTCGGCGCGCGGCGGCCCCGGCGGCGGCGGCGGCCGCGACCGGCGCTCCAAGGCGCGGCTGCGCCTGCCCCACATCTCCCAGTGCGAGGCCCTGCGCGCCCAGCTGGGCGGGGCGCCCTCCGCCCAAAACGGGGCCCCGCCCGGCCACGCCCAAGATGGCGGCCAGGACACCTCCTTCCGGTGGCAGTGCGTGGAGCAGCCCATCGGGAAGCTGCTGTTCCGGCGCTTCCTGGAGGGGGCGCCGCAGTTCGCGGCGGCCGGGGCGCTGTGGGCCGAGATCGAGGCCTACGAGCAGTGCGAGGACGCGGAGAGGGAGGGCCTGGCCAAGCGGCTGCGCGGCCGGTTCTTCACGCCGGGAGGGTCCGAGCACTGCGGCTTCCTCAGCGCGGCGGCCACGGCGCCGCCCGCAGGTGAGCGGGGAAGACGGGGGGGGGCGCCAGTATGGCGGGTGTGACGCCAACATGGCGGCCGTGGGGTGACATGGTGGATGTGAAACCAATATGGCGGCCGTGGGGTGACATGACACCAATATGGTGGCTGTGACGCCAACATGGCGGCCGTGGGGTGACATGGTGGATGTGAAACCAATATGGCGGCCGTGGGGTGACATGACACCAATATGGTGGCTGTGACGCCAACATGGCGGCCGTGGGGTGACATGGTGGATGTGAAACCAATATGGCGGCCGTGGGGTGACATGACACAAATATGGTGGCTGTGACGCCAACATGGCGGCCGTGGGGTGACATGGTGGATGTGAAACCAATATGGCGGCCGTGGGGTGACATGACACCAATATGGTGGCTGTGACACCAATATGGCGGCTGTGGGGTGACATGGTGGATGTGACACCAATATGGCGGCCGTGGGGTGACATGACACCAATATGGCGGCTGTGACACCAATATGGCGGCTGTGGGGTGACATGGTGGATGTGACACCAATATGGCGGCCGTGGGGTGACATGACACCAATATGGTGGCTGTAACACCAATATGGCGGCTGTGGGGTGACATGGTGGATGTGACACCAATATGGCGGCCGTGGGGTGACATGACACCAATATGGTGGCTGTGACACCAATATGGCGGCTGTGGGGTGACATGGTGGATGTGAAACCAATATGGCGGCCGTGGGGTGACATGACACCAATATGGCGGCTGTGACGCCAACATGGCAGCTGTGGGGCTACATGGCGGACGTGACAACAATATGGCTGACACGGCTCCAATGTGGCGGACATAGTGCCCATATGGCACCTGTGACACTGACATGGCGGATGTGACACCAATATGGCGGCTATGGGGTGACATGACACCAATATGGCGGACATGACACCAATATGGCGGCTGTGGGGCTACATGGTGGATGTGACACCAATATGGCTGACACGGCTCCAATATGGCGGCTGTGATGCCAATATGGTGGCTGTGGGGTGACATGACACCAATATGGCAGACATGACACCAATATGGCAGACATGACACCAATATGGCTGACATGGCTCCAATATGGTGGCTGTGACACTAACATGGCGGACATGACACCAATATGGCGGCCGTGGGGGTGACATGGCTGACATGGCGCCAATATGGCGGACATAGTGCCAATATGGCAGCTGTGGCACTGACACGGCGGACGTGACACCAATATGGCTGACACAGCTCCAATATGGCAGCTGTGAGGTGACATGGCGGACATGACACCAATATGGTGGCTGTGGGGTGACTGGACACCAATATGGCGGCTGTGACACTGACATGGCAGCCATGACACCCCAACAACACCCACCACCCCCTTGGCAGCCATGACACCCCAATGGCAGCCATGATGGTTTTGGCAGCCATGACACCCCAACGGCAGCCATGATAATATTGGCAGCCATGACACCCCAACAACACCCACCACCCCCTTGGCGGCCATGACACCCCAATGGCAGCCATGATAATGTTGGCAGCCATGACACCCTAACGGCAGCCATGACACCCCAACAACACCCGCCACCCCCTCGGCAGCCATGACACCCCAGCGGCAGCCATGATAATGTTGGCAGCCATGACACCCCAACATCAGCCATGACACCCCAACAACACCCACCACCCCCTTGGCAGCCATGACACCCCAATGGCAGCCATGATGGTTTTGGCAGTCATGACACCCTAACGGCAGCCATGACACCCCAACAGCACCCGCCACCCCCTTGGCAGCCATGACACCCCAATGGCGGCCATGATGATGTTGGCAGCCATGACACTCCAATGGCAGCCATGATGACATGGCAGCCATGACACCCCAACGGCAGCCATGATAGTATTGGCAGCCATGACACAATGGCAGCCATGACACCCCAACAGCATCCACCATCCCCTCGGTGGCCATGACACCCCAATGGCAGCCATGATAATATTGGCAGCCATGACACCCTAACGGCAGCCATGACACCCCAACAACACCCACCACCCCCTCGGCGGCCATGACACCAAAATGGCGGCCATGATGATGTTGGCAGCCATTACACCCCAACAGCAGCCATGACAGTCCAACAGAAGCCATGACACCCCAACAGAAGCCATGACACTCCAATGGCAGCCATGATGATATTGGCAGCCATGACACCCCAACGGCAGCCATGATAATATTGGCAGCCATGACACCCTAACGGCAGCCATGACACCCCAACAACACCCACCACCCCCTCGGCAGCCATGACACCCCAACGGCAGCCATGACAGTCCAACAGAAGCCATGACACCCCAACAGAAGCCATGACACTCCAATGGCAGCCATGATGGTTTTGGCAGCCATGACACCCCAACGGCAGCCATGATAATATTGGCAGCCATGACACCCCAACGGCAGCCATGACACCCAACAACACCCACCACACCCTCGGCGGCCATGACACCCCTCCCCTCCCCCCCAGGCCCCGCCCTGCCGGGCGACGCCTTCGCGGCGGCGCGGCGCGAGCTGCTGGCGCACCTGGAGGCGGCGGCCTGGGCGCCGTACCGCGCCTCGCCCGAGTTCGGCCGCTTCGTGCAGTTCAAGTGGCTCGAGGGCCAGGCCGTGGGCGCCGACGCCTTCGCCGAGTTCCGCGTGCTGGGCAAGGGCGGCTTCGGCGAGGTGTGCGCCTGCCAGCGCCGCGCCACCGGCAAGATGTACGCCAACAAGCGCCTCAACAAGAAGCGCCTCAAGAAGCGCAACGGATACGAGGTGGGGGGGGGGGGAAAGCGTCACCGGGGGTGTCCCTAGCTGTCCCCGTGTCCCCAGGGGTGTCCCCAGCTGTCCCCAGGGGTGTCCCCAGGGGCGTCCCTCTGTCTCCAGGGGTGCCCCTCTGTCCCCAGGGGTGTCCCCAGCTGTCCCCAGCTGTCCCCAGGGGTGTCCCCAGGGGCGTCCCTCTGTCTCCAGGGGTGTCCCCAGCTGTCCCCAGGGGTGTCCCCAGGGGCGTCCCTCTGTCTCCAGGGGTGTCCCCAGCTGTCCCCAGGGGTGTCCCCAATGTCCCCGTGTCCCCAGGGGTGTCCCTCTGTCCCCAGGGGTGTCCCCAGCTGTCCTCAAGGGTGTCCCTCTGTCCCCAGCTGTCCCCAGGGATGTCCCCGTGTCCCCTGTGTCCCCAGGGGTGTCCCTCTGTCTCCAAGGGTGTCCCCAACTGTCCCCAGGGGTGTCCCTCTGTCCCCAGGGGCGTCCCTCTGTCCCCAGCTATCCTCAGGGATGTCCCCGTGTCCCCAGTGTCCCCAGCTGTCCCTAGGGGTGTCTCTCTGTCCCCAGGGATGATCCCAGTGTCCCCAGCGTCCCCAGGGGTGTCTCTCTGTCCCCAGGGATGATCCCAGTGTCCCCAGCGTCCCCAGGTGTGTCCCTCTGTCCCCAGGGATGTCCCCAGTGTCCCCAGGGGTGTCCCCAGCTGTCCTCAAGGGTGTCCCCATGTTCCCAAGGGTGTCCCCAGTGTCCCCAGGAGTGTCCCTCTGTCCCCACGGCTGTCCCTCTGTCCCCTCAGCGATGTCACTGTGCCCGTGGGTGTCCCTTGGTCCCCTCAGATGTTCCACTGTCCTCAAATTTGCCCCTTGGTCCCCACGCATGTCCCTCTGTCCCCTCAGCTTTCCCAGCGGCCTCTCAGTGGCCCCTCTGTCCCCAAATCTGCTCCTCTGTCCCCAGATCCATCCCCCCATTCCTTTTCCTGCCTTCTGTCCTTGTGTCCACCCCTCCGTCCCCACATCTGTCCCTCTGTCTGCTCGGATGTCCCTCGGTCCCTATGTCTGTCCCTTGGCGTGTGCCAGCTACGTGTCCTTGGCATGTCCCTGTCCCTGTGCCTGTGCCTGTCCCTGTCCCTGTGCCTGTCCATGTCCCTGTGCCTGTCCCTGTCCCTGGTGATGCCATCCCATGTCCTCACCATGTCCCCACCGTGTCCCTGTCCCTGTGCCTGTCTCTGTCCCTGTCCCTGTCCCTGTCCCTGTCCCTGTGTCTGTCCATGTCCCTGTCCCTGGTGATGCCATCCCGTGTCCCCACCGTGTCCCCCCTGTGTCCCTGTCCCTGTGCCTGTCCCTGTCCCTGGTGGTGCCATCCCATGTCCCTCACGTGTCCCCCCCGTGTCCCCATCATGTCCCCATCGTGTCCCCATGGTGTCACAGGCGGTGCTGGTGGAGAAGCGGATCCTGGCGCGCGTCCACAGCCGCTTCATCGTGTCCCTGTCCCTGTCCCTGTGTCTGTCCCTGTCCTTGTCCCTGGTGATGCCATCCCATGTCCTCACCATGTCCCCATCGTGTCCCTGTCCCTGTCCCTGTCCCTGTGTCTGTCCATGTCCCTGGTGATGCCATCCCGTGTCCCCACCGTATCCCCCCTGTGTCCCTGTCCCTGTGCCTGTCCCTGTCCCTGTGCCTGTCCCTGTCCCTGGTGATGCCATCCCGTGTCCCCATCATGTCCCCACCGTGTCCCTGTGCCTGTCTCTGTGCCTGTCCCTGTCCCTGGTGGTGCCATCCTGTGTCCCCATCATGTCCCCCCCGTGTCCCCATCGTGTCCCCATCATGTCCCCACCGTGTCCCCATGGTGTCCCCATCATGTCCCCACCATGTCCCCATGGTGTCCCAGGCGGCGCTGGTGGAGAAGCGGATCCTGGCGCGCGTCCACAGCCGCTTCATCGTGTCCCTGGCCTGCGCCTTCCAGACCAAGACCGACCTCTGCCTCGTCATGACCATCATGAACGGCGGCGACCTGCGGTACGGGCGGGGCTGGCACTGGGGGGCACTGGGGGGCACTGGGGTGGCACTGGGGGGCACTGGGGGGCACTGGGGGGCACTGGGGGGCACTGGGGTGGCACTGGGTGGCACTGGGGGGCACTGGGTGGCACTGTGGGGCACTGGGGTGGCACTGGGGGGCACTGTGGGGCACTGGGGGGCACTGGGGGGCACTGGGTGGCACTGGGGGGCACTGGGTGACAATGGGGTGGCCTCGGTGTGACACTGCGGTGCCACTGGGTGACGATGGCATGGCACTGGGGTGATACTGGGATGGCACTGGGTGGAACTGGGGGGCACTGGGGTGGCACTGGGGGGCACTGGGGTGGCACTGTGGGGCACTGTGGGGCACTGGGTGGCACTGGGTGGCACTGGGGGGCACTGGGTGGCACTGGGGTGGCACTGGGGTGGCACTGGGGGGCACTGGGGGGCACTGGGGGGCACTGGGGGGCACTGGGGTGGCACTGGGTGGCACTGGGGGGCACTGGGGGGCACTGGGTGGCACTGGGGTGGCACTGGGGTGGCACTGGGGGGCACTGGGTGGCACTGGGTGGCACTGGGGTGGCACTGGGTGGCACTGGGGGGCACTGGGGGCAATGGGGGGCACTGGGGGGCACTGGGGTGGCACTGGGTGGCACTGGGGGGCACTGGGGGCACTGGGGTGGCACTGGGTGGCACTGGGTGGCACTGGGGGGCACTGTGGGGCACTGGGTGGCACTGGGGGGGCACTGGGTGGCACTGGGGGGCACTGGGTGACAATGGGGTGGCCTCGGTGTGACACTGCGGTGCCACTGGGTGACGATGGCATGGCACTGGGGTGATACTGGGATGGCACTGGGTGACTCTGGGGTGACATCCCCTGGATGTCCCCAATGTCCCCAATGTCCTCTCTGTCCCCAAATGTCTCCAAATGACCCCAATGTCCCTGATGTCCCCAATGTCCCCAGTGTCCCACTGCTGTCACCAATGTCCCCAAGTCCCCAGTGTCTCCAATGTCCCCCACGTCACCTTGATGTCCCCAATGTCCCCAGTGTCCCAAATCCCCCCCAAATGTCCCCAATGTCCCCTCTGTTCCCTAATGTCCCCAATATCCCCAATATCCCCAATGTCCCCAATGTCCCCAATGCCCCCAATGTCCTCAATGTCTTCAGTGTCCCCAATGTCCCCAACATCCCCGATATCCCCAATGTCCCCAATGTCTCAAATCCCCCCAATGTCCCCAATGTCCCCACTGTCCCCCGATGTCCCTGATGTCCCCAATGTCCCCACTGTCCCCCGATGTCCCTGATGTCCCCGATGTCCCCTCTGTCTCCCGACGTCCCCGATGTCCCCAGGTACCACATCTACAACGTGGACGAGGACAACCCGGGGTTCGCGGAGCCGCGGGCGGTTTTCTACACGGCGCAGATCCTGCTGGGGCTGGAGCACCTGCACCAGCACCGCATCGTGTACCGCGACCTGAAACCCGAGAACGTGCTGCTGGACGACGCGGGTGACGCGGGGACACGGGGACACGGGGACATTGGGGACATGGGGACATGGGGGGAGACACTGGGGACACGGGGAATCGGGGACATGGGGACACGGGGACATTGGGGACACTGGGGACACCTGCACCAGCACCGCATCGTGTACCGCGACCTGAAACCCGAGAACGTGCTGCTGGACGACGCGGGTGACGCGGGGACACGGGGACATTGGGGGGATTGGGGACATTGGGACACGGGGACACGGGGGGGATTGGGGACATGGGGGATTGGGGACATTGGGGGGATTGGGGACACTGGGGACACCTGCACCAGCACCGCATCGTGTACCGCGACCTGAAACCCGAGAACGTGCTGCTGGACGACGCGGGTGACGCGGGGACACGGGGACACGGGGACATGGGGACATGGGGACATGGGGACACGGGGACATGGAGGGATTGAGGACATTGGGGGACATTTGGGACATTGTGGTGGACATTAGGGTCACTGGGGACATTGGGGACATTGGGGACATTGGGGTCATTTGGAACATTGGGGACATTTGGAACATTGGGGACATTGGGGGACATCGGGGACATTGAGGATATTGGGGGGACATTGGTGACATCGGGGACATTGGGGGACATTGGGGAAATTTGGGGGGATTGGGGACACTGGTGATATGGAGGGATTGGGGACATTGGGGGACATTGGGGATATTGGGGGGATTGGGGGGATTTGGGACATTGGTCACTGGTGTTTGGTCACTGGTGGTCACTGGTGGTCACTGGTGGTCACTGGTGGTCACTGGTGGTCACTCCTGCCCAGGCCACGTCCGTCTGTCCGACATGGGCTTGGCCGTGGAGCTCAAGGACGGAGAGGACAAAACGCGCGGCTACGCCGGGACCCCAGGTGGGGACAGGGACACTGGGGACACTGGGGGCACTGGGGGGGCACTGGGGGACACTGGGGACACTGGGGGGACATTGGGGGCACTGGGGGACACTGGGGACACTGGGGGACACTGGGGACACTGAGGGGACATTGGGGACATTGGGGACACTGGGGACACTGGGGGGGGCACTGGGGGGGCACTGGGGGACACTGGGAGGGCAATGGGGGGCACTGGGGACATTGGGGACACTGGGGGGACACTGGGGACACTGGGCATAGTGAGGACATGGGAAGCCCCATCAATCACCTGAGTCCCCTCCTCCTGTGTCACCTGGGGTCCCCCCCAATGTCACCTGTCCCCTCACTGTCCCTGTCCCCTGTCCCTGTCCCCTCACTGTCCCTGTCCCCTCCCTGTCCACTGTCCCTGTCCCCTGTCCCCTGTCCCTGTCCCTGTCCCTGTCCCGCAGGGTTCATGGCCCCCGAGCTGCTCAAGAACGAGGATTACGATTTCTCCGTCGATTATTTCACGCTGGGGGTGACGGTTTACGAGATGCTGGAGGCCAAGGGTCCCTTCCGCCGGCGGGGGGAGAAGGTGACACCGCAGGGACCCCCAGTACAGCCCAGTACAGCCCAGTACAGACCAGTACAGACCAGTATAGCCCAGTACAGCCCAGTATAGCCCAGTATAGCCCAGTACAGCCCAGTACAGCCCAGTGCATCCCAGTGCATCCCAGTACAGCCCAGTGCATCCCAGTACACCCCAGTACACCCAGTACATCCCAGTGCATCCCAGTGCATCCCAGTACAGCCCAGTGCATCCCAGTGCATCCCAGTACAGACCAGTACAGCCCAGTACAGCCCAGTGCATCCCAGTGCATCCCAGTACAGACCAGTACAGCCCAGTGCATCCCAGTACATCCCAGTGCATCCCAGTACAGCCCAGTGCATCCCAGTATAGCCCAGTACAGACCAGTACACCCCAGTACACCCCAGTACATCCCAGTGCATCCCAGTGCATCCCAGTACAGCCCAGTGCATCCCAGTGCATCCCAGTACAGACCAGTACAGCCCAGTACAGCCCAGTGCATCCCAGTGCATCCCAGTACAGACCAGTACAGCCCAGTGCATCCCAGTACATCCCAGTGCATCCCAGTACAGCCCAGTGCATCCCAGTACATCCCAGTACACCCCAGTACAGCCCAGTACATCCCAGTACAGCCCAGTGCATCCCAGTGCATCCCAGTGCATCCCAGTACAGACCAGTACATCCCAGTGCATCCCAGTGCAGCCCAGTGCATCCCAGTGCATCCCAGTACAGCCCAGTGCATCCCAGTGCATCCCAGTGCATCCCAGTACATCCCAGTACATCCCAGTGCATCCCAGTAACCGTGGGAACCCCCAGGAACGTCTCAGGGCTCCCAAAAACCCTCCCAGGAACTCCCCAAAATTCATCCAAGGGCTCCCAAAAACCTCTCAGGACCCTCAGAACCCCAAAAACCTCCAGGAACACCCCCAAGGACCCCCAGGAACCCCCCAAGGACCCCCAGAACCCCCCAAAAAATTCCCGTGGGACTTGAAGGACCCCCAGGACCCCCCAAAAATCTCCAGTGGGACCCCAGGGACCTTCAGAACCCCCCCAAGGAACCTCCTCAAGATCTTCAGAATCCTCCCAAAAACCTCCTGTGGGACCCCCAGGACCCCCAGAACCCCCCCAAGATGTTCAGAATCCCCTCAAGAGCCTCCAATAGGACCCCCCAGGACCCCCAGAACCCCCCAAAAAATCTCCAGTGGGACCCCCAGGACCCCCAAAACCCCCTCAAGAACCTCCAATAGGACCTCCAGGACCCCCACAAGATCTTCAGAACCCCCCAAGACCTTCCAACAAGACCCCCAGAACCCCCCAAAAACCCCCCAAGAACCCCCAAGGACCCCCAAAACCCCCCAAAAACCCCCCAAGGACTCCCCAAAACCCCCAAGGAGCCCCCCAAGAACCTCAAAGAACCCCCCAAGACCTTCAGAACCCCCCCAAGATCTTCAGACCCCCCCAATACCTTCCAACAAGACCCCCAGAACCCCCCCAAAAACCCCCCAAGGACCCCAAAAACCCCCCAAAAACCCCCCAAGGACCCCAAAAACCCCCAGAACCCCCAGGACCCCCAGAACCCCCCCAAGGACCTTCAGAACCCCTCCAAGATCTTCAGACCCCCCCAAGACCTTCCAACAAGACCCCCAGAACCCCCCAAGAACCCCCAAGGACCCCCAGGACCCCCCAAAAACTCCAGCGGGACCCCCAGGACTCCCCCAAGATTTTCAGAACCTCCCAAGAACCCCCCAGAACCCCCCAAGAACCCCCAAGAACCCCCAAGAACCCCCTAAGAACCTCGAGTGGGACCCCCAGGACCTCCCCAGAACCCCCAAGGACCCCAAAAACCCCCTCAAGATTTTCAGAACCCCCCAAGACCCTCCAACAAGACCCTCAGGACCCCCAAGACCCCCTCAAGAACCTCCAATAGGACCCCCCCAAGGACCTTCAGAACACCCCAAGACCCCCAGAACCCCCCCAAAAACCCCCCAAGGACCCCAAAAACCCCCCAAAAAAACCCCAAAAAAAGCCCCCGAATCCCGGCAGGTGGAGAACAAGGAGGTGACGCGGCGCATCCTGCACGACGCCGTGTCCTACTCGGACAAGTTCAGCGCGGCGGCGCGCGCCGCCTGCGAGGGGCTGCTGGCCAAGGACCCCCAGCGGCGCCTCGGCTTCCGCGGCGGCGACTGCGCCCAGCTCAAAGCGCAGCCCTTCTTCCAGGGCATCAACTGGGGCCGCCTGGAGGCCGGTAACGCCCGCGGCGCGGCGGGAGCGGGGGGCTCTAAATGGGTTTTGGGGTCTTTGTTGGGTTTTTGGGGTCTTAGTTGGGTGTTGGGTGGCCAAAAGTTGGAGTTTCCGTTGGGTTTTGGGGTCTCTGTTGGGGCTTTGGGGGTCTCCAATGATTTTGGGTGGTCAAGCGTTGGAGTTTTCGTTGGGTTTTGGGGGGGTCTTAGTTGGGTGTTGGGTGGTCAAGAGTTGGAGTTTCCGTTGGGTTTTGGGGTTCTCTGTTGGGGCTTTGGGGTCTTCGTTGGGTGTTGGGATCTCCATTGGGTTTGGGGTCTTTTTTGGGTGTTGGGTGGTCAAGAGTTGGAGTTTCCATTGGATTTGGGGGCCTCCATTGGGTTTTGGGGTCTTCGTTGGGTTTGGGGTCTCCGTTGGGTTTTGGGGTCTCTGTTTGGGTTTTGGGGTCTTCGTTGGGTGTTGGGTGGTCAAAAGTTGGAGATTATGTTGGGGTTTGGGGTCTTAATTGGGTTTTGGGGTCTTCATTGGGTTTTGGGGTCTCCGTTGGGGTTTTGGGGTCTTTGTTGGGTTTTGGGGTCTCTGTTGGGTTTGGGTAGTCAAGAGTTTGGGTCCCCATTGGGTTTTGGGGTCTCGGGTGTTGGGCAGTCAAGAGTTGGAGTTTCTGTTGGGTTTTGGGGTCTTTGTTGGGCTTTGGGGTCTCGATCGGGTTTTGGGCTCTTTGTTGGGTGTTGGGTGATCAAGAGTTGGCGTTTTAGTTGGGTTTGGGTGGTCTCCAGTGGGGTTTTGGTGTTTCCGTTGGGTTTTGGGGTCTTCATTGGGTTTTAAGGTCTTTGTTGGGTTTTGGGGTCTTCGTTGGGTGTTGGGTGTTCAAATAGTTGGTGTTGGGTGGTGAAAAGTTGGAGTTTCCATTGGGTTTTGGGGTCTCTGTTGGAGTTTTGGGGTCTTCATTGGATTTTGGGGTCTTTGTTGGGTGTTGGGTGGTCAAAAGTTGGAGATTATGTTGGGTTTTGGGGTCTTCATTGGGTTTTGGGGTCTTCATTGGGTGTTGGGGTCTCTGTTGGGTTTGGGGTCTTCGTTGGGTTTTGGAGTCTCTGTTGGAGTTTTGGGTCTCAATTTGGTGTTGGGTGGTCAAGAGTTGGAGTTTCCGTTGGGTTTTGGGGTCTCCATTGGGTTTTGGGGTCTCAGTTGGGTGTTGGGCGGTCAAGAGTTGGAATTTTCATTGGGTTTTGGGGTCTCTGTTGGAGTTTGGGTAGTCAAGAGTTTGGGTCTCCATTGGGTTTTGGGCTCTTTGTTGGGTGTTGGGTGATCAAGAGTTGGAGTTTCCGTTGGGTTTGGGGGTCTCCAGTGGGGTTTTGGTGTTTCCGTTGGGTTTTGGGTCTCTGTTGGGTTTGGAGTCTCCATTGGCTTTGGGTAGCCAAGAGTTGGGGTCTCCATTGGGTGTTGGGGTCTCCGTTGGGTTTTGGGGTCTCTGTTGGAGTTTGGGGTCTTCTTGGGTTTGGAGTCTCCAATGATTTTGGGTGGTCAAGACTTGGGGTCTTCAATGGGGTTTGGGGTCTCAGTTGGGTGTTGGGTGGTCCAAAGTTGGCGTTTCCGTTGGGTTTTGGGGTCTCTGTTGGGTTTGGGTAGTCAAGAGTTTGGGTCTCCATTGGGTTTTGGGGTCTTCATTGGGTTTGGGGTCTCTGTTGGAGATTTGGGGTCTTCATTGGGTTTGGGGGTCTTCATTGGGTTTTGGGGTCTTCATTGGGTTTGGGGTCTGTTGGGTTTGGGGGTCTTCATTGGGTTTGGGGGTCTTCATTGGGTTTGGGGTCTGTTGGGTTTGGGGTCTTCATTGGATTTGGGGGTCTCCATTGGGTTTTGGGGTCTCCATTGGGTTTTGGAGTCTTTGTTGGGTTTTGGGGTCTTTGTTGGGTTTTGGGGTCTTTGTTGGGTTTTGGGGTCTCTGTTGGGTTTGGGGTCTTTGTTGGGTGTTGGGGTCTTTGTTTGGGTTTGGGGTCTTCATTGGGTTTTGGGTGGTCAAGAGTTTGGGTCTCCATTGGGTTTTGGGCTCTTTGGTGGGTGTTGGGTGGTCAAGAGTTGGAATCCGTTGGGTTTTGGGGTCTCCATTGGGTGTTGGGTGGTCAAGGGTTGGAGTTTCCGTTGGGTTTGGGGGTCTCCAGTGGGGTTTTGGGGTCTTTGTTGGGTTTTGGGGTCTCTGTTGGGTTTGGAGTCTCCATTGGGTGTTGGGTGGTCAAGAGTTGGGGTCTCTGTTGGGTTTTGGGGTCTCCGTTGGGTTTGGGGTCATCTTGGGTTTGGGGTCTTCATTGGGTTTTGGGTCTCTGTTGGGTTTGGAGTCTCCAATGATTTTGGGTGGTCAAGAGTTGGGGTCTTCAATGGGGTTTGGGGTCTCCATTGGGTTTTGGGGTCTTCAATGGGGTTTGGGGTCTTCGTTGGGTGTTGGGCGGTCAAAATTGGAGATTCCATTGGGTTTTGGGGTCTCTGTTGGGTTTGGGGTCTCCATTGGGTTTTGGGGTCTTCGTTGGGTTTTGGGGTCTCTGTTGGGTTTGGGGGTCTCTATTGAGTTTGGGGTCTCCATTGGCTGTTGGGGTCTCCATTGGGTTTTGGGGTCTCTGTTGGGTTTTGGGGTCTCCATTGGGGTACCCTGAGATATTGGGGTGCTCCTGGGGGGCTGCCTGAGATTCTGGGATTTTGAGATTTTTTTGGGAGCCCTGGGTTGAATTTTGGGGAGCTCCTGGTGTTCCTTGAGACGTTTGTGGGATTTCTCAGACATTCCTGGGGGTTCCTGTGGTTACTGGGCTATACTGGGCCATACTGGGATGTACTGGGAGGTTTCTGGGAACCCTGGCTTGAATTTTGGGGAGCTCCTGCTGGTCCTTGAGAGATTTTTGGGAGTTCTCAGACATTCTGGGGGTTCCTGGGGGTTCCTGTGGTTACTGGGCTATACTGGGCCATACTGGGCTGTACTGGGAGGTTTCTGGGAACCCTGGCTTGAATTTTGGGGAGCTCCTGCTGGTCCTTGGGACATTTTTGGGAGCCCTCAGACATTCCTGGGAGTTCCTGTGGTTCCTGTGGTTACTGGACTATACTGGGCTATACTGGGCTATACTGGGCTATACTGTGAATTACTGGGCAGTTTCTGGGGGCCCTGGCTTGAATTTTGGGGAGCTCCTGGTGTTCCTTGGGATGATTTTGGGAGTTCTCAGACATTCCTGGGGGTTCCTGGGGGTTCTTGAGGGTTCCTGTGGTTCCTGAGCTACACTGCCCCAACCGAAAATCCCCAAAAACAATCCCCCAAAAATAACGGGGTGCCCCCCTCCCTCCCCCCCGTGACCCCCCCCAGGCCTGGTGCCGCCGCCGTTCGTGCCGGACCCGCGCGTGGTTTACGCCAAGGATTTGGGGGAGGTGGGCGCCTTCTCGACGGTGAAGGGCGTGGAGCTGGACGGGGGGGACGCGGCGCTGTGCGACGCCTTCGCCTCGGGCACGGTGCCCATCCCCTGGCAGGAGGAGCTGATCGAGACCGGCGTCTTCGAGGAGCTCAACGTCTGGGGGGCGCCGGGGACGCTGCCCCCCGACCTGGACCCCAGCGCGGCCGGGGGGGCGGCGGGAGGGAAATCCTCCACCTGTAGGTTGTTGTGAGGGGAGGGGGACTACCCCGAAATTTTGGGGGTGGGGGGTTGTGGTAAAGAGGGATCTCACCCCGAAATTTTGGGGAGGAATGGTTGTTGTGAGAGGGATCCTGAAATTTTGGGAGGGACAGCTGCAATGAGAGGGATCACACCCCGAAATTTTGGGTGGGAAATCCTCCACCTGTAGGTTGTTGTGAGGAGGAGGGGGAGTACCCCGAAATTTTGGGGGGTGTGGTTGGTGTGAGTGGGATCGCACCCCGAAATTTTGGGGGGGACACATGTTATGAGTGGATCACGCCCCGAAATTTTGGGGGGGAATTGTGTGAGAGGGATTGGTGTGAGAGGGATCTCACCCCGAAATTTTGGGGAGGAATGGTTGTTGTGAGAGGGATCCTGAAATTTTGGGAGGGACAGCTGCAGTGAGAGGGATCACACCCCGAAATTTTGGGTGGGAAATCCTCCACCTGTAGGTTGTTGTGAGGGGAGGGGGAGTACCCCGAAATTTTGGGGGTGGGGGATGGTTGGTGTGAGAGGGATTGCATCCCGAAATTTTGGGGGGTGTGGTTGGTGTGAGACGGATTACACCGCGAAATTTTGGAGGGGATTGTTGTGATAGGGATCCCCAAATTTTGGGGGGGACAGCTGCTGTGAGCGGGATTGAACCCCGAAATTTTGGGGAGGATGGTTGGTGTGATAGGGATCGCATCCCGAAATTTTGGGGGGCGCACCAGCAATGAGTGGATCACACCCCGAAATTTTGGGAGGGGAACACCTATTATGAATGCAATTGCACCCCGAAATTTTGGGCGGGAAATCCTCCACCTGTAGGTTGTTGTGAGGGGAGGGGGAGTACCCCGAAATTTTGGGGGGGACACATGTTATGAGTGGATCACGCCCCGAAATTTTGGGGGGTGTGGTTGGTGTGAGTGGGATCGCACCCCGAAATTTTGGGTGGGAAATCCTCCACCTGTAGGTTGTTGTGAGGAGGGGGCGTACCCCTAAATTTGGGGGTGGGGGGTTGTGGTAAGAGGGATCTCACCCCGAAATTTTTGGGGGAGGATGGTTGGTGTGAGAGGGATCGCATCCCAAAATTTTGGGGAGGAATGGTTGTGAGAGGGACCCCGAAATTTTGGGGGGGGGACAGCTGCAGTGACTGGATCACACCCCGAAATTTTGGGAGGGGAACACCTGTTATGAATGCAATTGCACCCCGAAATTTTGGGAGGGGAACACCTGTTATGAATGCAATTGCACCCCGAAATTTGGGGCGGTGCTGCTGTGAGTGGGACTGGGATGGGGGGAGGACACCCCAAAAAAACGGGGGGATTCTGCCCAATTTGGCTCCAAAAATCGGGGTGTCCCCGCAGGACGATCTGAACTGGGGTCCCCCCCCCCCCCTCATTTTTTTGGGGTGTCTGGAATTGGAGGTGGGAACAAAACCAGGGAACCCCCCCCCCCCAGGATCCCCCCAAAAAAATGGAGACACCCCCAAAAATTGGAGTCCCGCCCCTCCCCCCCTCCCCTCAGCTCGGTGCCACCTTGGGGGGGGACACAAGAGCCCCCCCAAATTTACCTCATGTCCCCTCCCCCCCCCCCCCTCCCGTGACTCAGGGACACGTTTTGGGACCCCCCAAAAAAGGGGGTTCCCCTCCCCACCCCCCACTTTGGTGTACAATAAATCGTGGTTGTTGCTGCTCCGTGCGGGGGGTTTGGATTTGGGGACACCCCACGAATGTCCCCAAAGTGTCCCCAAAGTGTCACCAGCAATGGGAACTGCCCCCTCCCCCAGTGTCACCAACACCCCGATGTCACCAATGTCCCCAAATGTCCTTGAGGTGTCCCCAATGTCTCAATGTCCCCAAATGTCCCAAAGTGTCCTCCATGTCCCCAATCTGCAAATGTCCCCAAATGTCCCGATGTGACCCTGATGTCACTGATGTGTCCCCGATGTCCCCAATCCCCCGATATGCCCCAATGTCCCCAACGTGTCCCTAAAGTCCCCAATGCCCCCAAACCCCCCAAAGTGTCCCCAATGTGTCCCTAAAGTCCTCAATCCCCCCAATGACCCCAATGTCCCCAATCCCCCCAAATGTCCCCAAAATGTTCCAAATCTCCCCAATGTCCCCCAATGTCCCGATGTGTCCCCAACCCCCCCGATGTCCCCAAATGTCCCTGATGTGTCCCCGACGTCCCCAATGTGTCCCTAAAGTCCCCAATCCACCCAGTGTCCCCCAATGTCCCCCAGTGTCCCAAATCCCCCGGATGTCCCCAAATGTCCCCAAACCCCCCAATGTCCCCAAAAGTCCCGATGTGTCCCCAGTGTCCCCCAAATGTCCCCAATGTCCCAAATGTCCCCAATCCCCTCCCGATGTCCCCCAATGTCCCCAATTTGTCCCCAAATGCCCCCAATCCCCCCGATATCCCCCAATGTCCCAATTTGTCCCCAAATGTCCCAAATCCCCCCAATGTCCCTCGATGTCCCCAAATGTCCCTAAAGTCCCCAATGCCCCCAAACCCCCCGATGTCCCCAAATGTCCTCGATGTCCCCAATGTTCCCAACCCCCCCCAAATGTCCCCAAAAGTCCCGATGTGTCCCAAATGTCCCCAATTCCCCGGACGTCCCCAATCCCCCCAAATGTCCCCAAAATGTTCCAAATCTCCCCAATGTCCCCAACCCCCCCGATGTCCCCAAACTGCCCAATGTCCCCAAAAGTCCCGATGTGTCCCCAATGTCCCCAACCCCCCCATTGTCCCCAATGTCCCCAATGTCCCAAATCCCCCCCGATGTCCCCAAACCCCCCAATGTCCCCCACTGTCCCCACTGTCCCCAGTGTCCCCGCGCTGTCCCCGCGGCCAGCTCAGCTCAGCTCTAGGGTGTTTATTGGCGTCTCTAACACTCACTGATGCAGATAAATAGGGGACAATTGTCACCGCCGCCACCCCCGCGCGGGGAGGGGGGGAGGGGACACCGCGGGGACCCCTCCCCCACCGGGGACACCGCGGGGACCCCTCGGTGGGGACAGCGCCACCCCCTTGGGGACAATTCCTTTTTTTTTTTTTTGGCGCCACCCCCATTTTTTTTGGGGGGGGGGGGGTCACCCCCTTTTTTTTGGGGGGGGCACGCCCACCCAGTGACGTCACCACCGAGGGGATTCCCCAATTTCGGGGCCGCCCCCGCTGTCCCCCCTCCCCCTCCCCCTCATTTCGCCACTTTCCCCCCGTTTTCTTTCCTTTCTTTTTTTTTTTTTCTTTTTTTTTTTTTGCCTTTTTTTGCTGTTTTTTCCCCCTAAAGTGCGGTCAAGGGGGGGTGGTGGGGGAGGGGCGGCGCGTGGGGGGTGGGGGAGGGGCGTGGGTGGGTGGGGGGAGGGGTCAGTCAGTAGCAAACGCGGCCACGAAAAAAAGTGCAAAAGGGGGGAGGGGCCGCGGGGGGGGGAGGGGAGGGGGGAGGGGGCGCCTCGCGCGTGGGTTTGCACACTCGCGGGTGGATTTGCACACTCGCACGCGGGGTTTGCACGAGGATCGTCCTTGCACGAGGGTTTTTGCGCGAGGATTTGCACACTCACGCGTGGGGTTTGCACACTCGCACGCGGGGTTTGCACACTCGCGCGTGGGGTTTGCACACTCGCACGTGGATTTGCACACTCGCGCGAGAATTTGGACACTCACGCAAGGATTTGCACATTCGCGCGTGGATTTGCACACTCGCGCGTGGATTTGCACACTCGCGCGAGAATTTGCACACTCGTGCGCGGTTTTTCACACTCACACGCGAGGATTTGCACACTCACGCAAGGATTTGCACACTCGCACGTGGGGTTTGCACACTCGCACGTGGGGTTTGCACACACGCGAGGATTTGCACACTCGCACGTGGATTTGCACACTCGCGCGAGGATTTGCACACTCACAGGTGGGGTTTGCACACTCGCGCGTGGATTTGCACACTCGCATGTGGATTTGCACACTCACGCGAGGATTTGCACACTCGCACGTGGGGTTTGCATACTCGCGCGTGGATTTGCACACTCGCGCGTGGATTTGCACGAGGATGGGGCCGTGGATGGAGCCAATCCTTGCACAAACACGATCCTTGCACCAGGATTTCCTCTCTGGAGTGTGGGCTTTGCACGAGGACAATCCTTGCACGTGGATTTGCACACTCACACGTGGGGTTTTGCACAAGGATTTGTCCTTGCACAAACACGATCCTTGCACGAGGACAGTTTTTGCACGAGGATTTTCTCTGGAGTGTGGAATTTGCACGAGGACAATCCTTGCACGAGGACAGGTTTTGCACGAGGATTTGCACACTCGCACGCGGGGTTTGCACGAGGATGGGGCCGTGGATGGAGCCAATCCTTGCACAAACACAATCCTTGCACGAGGATCCTTGCACAAGGACAGGGATTTGCACGAGGATTTTCTCTCTGGAGTGTGGGGTTTGCACGAGGACAATCCTCGCACGAGGATCCTCGCACGAGGATTTTTGCACGAGGATTTTCACACTCGCACGCGGGGTTTGCACGAGGATTTGCCCTTGAACGAGGAACAATCCTTGCACAAACACGATCCTTGCACGAGGATTTTCTCTGGAGTGTGGAATTTGCACGAGGACAATCCTTGCACAAGGACAGGTTTTGCACGAGGATTTGCACACTCGCACGCGGGGTTTGCACGAGGACGATCCTTGCACGAGGATTTTTTTGCACGAGGATTTTTTTGCACGAGGATCTTTGCTCCCCCCTCGTGCAAAGCCCCTCCCGCCCCCATGCAAGCCCCGCCCTCGCACACCTGGCGGGTGAGTGTGAGTGTGAGTGGCCTTGCACACTCGTGTGAGGCACGGGGGGGGTCTGCACAGGGAGCGACCCCAGAGCCGCGCCTTGCACACTCACGGGGGACACGCCCCTTTGCTTGCACGGGAGAGACCCTTGCACACTCAGGGTTGCTCGGGGGAGATCCTTGCACACTCAGGTCCTTGCACAGGGACCCATTTGCACACTCACCATTCATGAGGAGCCCCTTGCACACTCACAATTGCACAAGGGACATCTTTTGCACGCTCAGAATTGCACAGGGACCCTCTTGCACGCTCAGGATTGCACGAGAGAAGTCTTTTGCACGCTCAGAATTGCACAAGGGGAATCCTCTGCACACTCAGAATTGCACGAGGATCCTCCTTTGCACACTCATAACTGCACAAGGAGCCCTTTGCACACTCAGGATTGCACGAGGATCCTTTTACACACCCACAATTGCACGAGGATCCCTTTGCTCACTCACAACTGCACAAGGACTCTTTTGCACACTCACAATTACACAAGGACTCCCCTTGCACACTCAGGATTGCACGAGGATCCTTTTACACACTCAAAATTGCACGAGGACCCCTTTGCACACTCACAATTGCACGAGGATCCCGTTGCACACTCAGGATTGCACAAGGACTCTTTTGCACACTCACCATTGCCCGAGCCCCCTCCCTTGCGCACTCACCATTGCACGAGGATCCTCCTTTGCACACTCACCATTGCACGAGGATCCTCCCTTGCACACTCAGGATTGTGCAAGGACTCTTTTGCACACTCACCATTGCACGAGGATCCTCCCTTGCACACTCAGGATTGTGCAAGGACTCTTTTGCACACCCACCATTGCACGAGGCCCCCCCCCCCCCCGCACGCTCACACGCCCCCAGCCCCTCCCCCCTTGCACACTCGCCCCTCCCCCCGCCCGGGGGTGCTGGAATGTCGCTGCGATGCCGATAAGGTGCCGAAGGGGGGGGGGAGGGGGAGGGGTGGGGGGGTTGGGATTTTGGGGGGGCCCCGGGATAGTGGGGGGGGCCCCGACTGCGGTGGGGGGGGAGGGGTCCCTGTAGTGGGGGAGGGGCCCCTTTGGGGGTGCAAAACGCTGCGGGGGGGGGGGGGGGGGGAGGGGCGGGCCCCGAATTTGGGGGGGAGGGGCTGCTTGGGGGGTGCCCTGTATTGGGGGGGGGGTCTTCGCTATTTTGGGGGGGTCCCTGTGCTCGTAGGGGGGGGGCTCAGACCCTTCCCCTCCCCCCCCAAATTTGGGGTGACTGGAAGCCCCTCCCACCTCCCAGTATCCCCAGTGCTGCTCCCAGTCTGATACTGGTCCCTGTGCCCCGCCCCCCCCAAAAAAAAACTTCTGGGGGTCCTATTTCTTACGAGACCCCTCCAATCAAGTTTTTGAGGACCCCAAAATCTCTGGGGCCCCCCCGCCAAAATTTATGGGGTCCCCTAAACTCTTATGGGGACCCCCGACCTCTTATAGGACCCCCCCAAACTTTTTGGGCCCCCCCAAACATTCACGGGGTCTTCTATAGGGACGCCCCCCCATCATGGGCCCCCCCCTTTTCCTCTGGGGTCCCCCAACCTCTGCGGGACCCCCCCAGCTCCTCCAGTCCCCCCCAATATGGGGCAGGGGACCCCCCCCCTCCCCCCTCCCCCACCCCTCAGGTGCCCCCCCCCGCTTTCCTCGGCCGCTCCCCTCCCCCCCCGGGGAACCCAAAACTGGGGGGGGCCGCGCTGGGGGGGAGGGGAGCGGGGGGAGGAGCCCCCCCAGACCCCCCCGCCCCTCCCCCCCCGGCCAGGAAGCCGCGCTCGGGCTCGGGGAGGACGAGGGCGAGGGGGAGGGGGAAGGGGAAGGGGTACGCGGCCACCAAGCGGGGCCCGAAGGACAAGGGGAAGCCGGGGGGGGCCGGGGGGACGCGGGGAGCCCCCCTGGGTGTCCCCCCAGGCTCTGCTTCCCCTCCCGCGGCCCGGCACAGCAGCGCCAGCGGCTGCTCCTGCACCGGGAACCCCCCCCCGGCGGTGTCACCGGTGTCACCCTCGGCGCTGTCACCGCCGCCGGTGGCACCGGGGGACAGCGGGACCCCGCCCTGAGGCGGCGGCGGCTCCTCCCTGCCCGCGGCCGGCGGGGTGTAGGCGATGACCGTGGGCGGCGCCGGTGACCCCGGCGGTGACCCCGGCGGTGACCCCGGTGCTGACCCCTCCGCTGACCCCAGCGCTGACCCTTGTGGTGACCCCGGCGCTGACCCTTGTGGTGACCCCTGCGCTGACCCCTGCGGTGACCCCGGCGCTGACCCCAGCGGTGACCCCGGCGCTGACCCCCGCGGTGACCCCCCCGCCGACCCCCGCTGCCGGTGCCGCTGGGCGTGCCGGCTCAGCGCCGCCGCCGTCTTGCACACCTTGGCGCAGGTGGGGCAGGTGAAGCGCAGCGACGGCCGCCGCCCCACCCGGCCCGGCTGTGCCGGCACCGCCGCCGGTACCGGCGCCGCCGCGGCGGCCTCGTGTCCGCGCTGGTGCTTGCGCAGCTTGCGCAGCGCCGGGAAGCTCTTCCCGCACACGCGGCACGGGTGGTGCCGCTCCCGCCGCCGCCGCGGCGCGTCCCCGTCGCCGCCGGCGTCGTTGTCGCCGTCGTTGTCGCCCGGCGACCACCGCAGCGAGCGCAGCTTGCGCCGCCAGCGCGGCTTTTTGGGGGCGGCGGCGCCGCCGCCTCCCGCCTTCCTTTTGGCTTTGTAGGAGTAGTAGGGCCGCCACAGCCGGTCCTCGGCGTCGCTGTCGTTGTCGCGGTCGCCGCGGCGCGGCTCGGCGGCGCCGTCGCCGCGCAGGTCGGTGCCGGAGATGCGGCGCTTGACGATGGCCTCCTCGCCGATGCGCACGGTGATCTGGCACAGCCCCTCGCCCGCCGCCGAGCCCGCGTACGCCGGTTTGGCCACGTAGGTCATGGTGCGGCCGCCGCCGCCGGTGTTGGCGTCGCCGCCGCCGGAGGAGTTCTGGGGGGTGGTGGCCGCGGCGGTGGCCTCGGTGGCGGCGGCGGCGGCCGCTCGCTGCGCCTCGATGTAATCCCGCAGCACCTGCTTTTTGATGGGCACCGCCGGCGTCACCGGCGCGGCCGCCGGCCCCTCGGGCACCCCCGGCGGCTCCTCGCCGGCCCGGCCGTTGTAGGCGATGACCGAGGCGGCGCCGCTGCCGCCGCGGACGATGACCGAGGGCGCGGCGCGGCCGTAGGCGATGACCGAGGCGGGCTCCGGCCGCGGCGCCGGCGGGAAGGCGGCGGTCACCGCGGCGTCTCCCGGCGTGGCCGGCGGCGGCGGCAGCGCCCCGTCGGGCACGGCGCCCTGGCTGTAGGTTTTGTAGGGCCGCTTGTGCGCCCGCATGGGCAGCAGGCGGTAGAGCTTGAGCGCGTTGAGCTTGGGCCGGTAGCCGCCGTTGGGCGTCTTCTCGGAGGCGATGAGCCCCGGGCTGATGCCGTGGAAGGCTTTTTGGTGCGTCTTGAGGTTGTAGTAGGTGACGAAGGTGTCCCAGCAGAAGATGCACTGGTAGCGGCGCTCGCCCGTGTGCCACACCTCGTGCTTGGTGCGGTACTCGGCCAGCGCGAAGACCTTGTCGCAGTAGCGGCACGGGTACTTGCGGCGCCACGAGTGGACGTTGGCGTGGCGCTTCAGGCTGGACAGCGTCATGTAGGAGCGCTGGCACACGCCGCACAGGTACAGCACCTGCCCGTCCACCACCTTCACCAGCGGCTCCTGCTCCGCGCCCGGCTCCAGCGCGCGGTGCCGCAGCAGCAGCGCCTTCTTGGCCGCTTTCGGCGCCGCCGCCGCCGTGGCGCTGCTGGCAGCGGTGGTGGCGGTGACAGCGCCGGTGGTGACAACCGCGGCGCCAACAGCGTTGTCGGCGTCACCATCCCCGTCGCGACAGCCGACCTCGTGCGTCTGCAGGCGCTTGACGTGGATGAAACTCTTCCCGCAGTGCCGGCAGCACAGCCCGCGGCGCCCGCGGTGCAGCTTGGCGTGGAAACCCAGCGCGGCCGCCGAGCTGAACCCGCGGCCGCACAACCCGCAGCGCAGCGACGACGACGGCGACGACGGCGGCGATGCCGACGCCGTCACCTCGTCGCCGCCCGTCGGTGCCGCCTCGCCGGGCCGCGCCGGGCAGGTGAGGTCCACGGGGGCGGCGGGGCCGCGGGGATCCGCCGTCCAGGCGCCGTTCGTGTCCCGCGGCGGTGGCGGCGGTGGTGGTGGCGGCGGTGGCGGCGTGGGCCCGGCCTCCAGCCCCTGCAGCGAGGGGATGCCGAGGCGCCGGCCCACGGCTCCCAGCGCCCGCGCGGCCGCCGGCGACGGCACGGCCAGGCGGGAGTTGTAGATGAAGTTGAGGACGTCGGAGAAGACGCCGGCCTGGACGTCCGGCAGCTCCAGCACCTGGGCAGGTGAGGGGCAGGTGGGCTCCTGGGCCAGCGCTCGCTTGAAGAAAGGGCTGGAGGCGGCCAGGACGTTTTTATGGGCGCGGAATTTGGTGTCCTCGGCGATGATGGTGACGTCGCAGAACTGTCCCCGCAGGCGCTGCTCGTTCAGCTCCAGCAGCAGCGCCCGGCAGTGCCCGGCGTCCGACACCTCCACGACCGGAGCCATCCCCGCGCCGGCCACCTGCGGGGGAGGGAGCGTGGGCTGGGGGTCACCCGGGTGGGTGGGGTTATGATTTGGGGTCACCTGAGTGGGTGGGGTCAGGGTTTGGGGTCACCTGGGTGGGAGGGGTCATGATTTGGGGTCACCTGAGTGGGTGCGGTCACGGTTTGGGGTCACCTGCATGGTTGAATTCTCTCTTGGGGTCACCTGGGTGGGTGGGGTTATGATTTGGGGTCACCTGTGTGGGTAGGGTCACATTTGGGGTCACCTGAGTGGGTGTGGTCACTGTTTTGGGTCACCTGGGTCCTGTCTGTGGGGCTGGATGGACACCTGGGTTCTGTTTTTGGGGTCACCTGCATGGTTGAATTCTCTCTTGGTGTCACCTGGGTGGGTGGAGTTATGATTTGGGGTCACCTGGGTGGGTGGGGTCACGATTTGGGGTCACCTGGGTGAGTGGGGTAATGATTTGGGGTCACCTGTGTGGGTGGGGTCACATTTGGGGTCACCTGGGTGGGTGGGGTTATGATTTGGGGTCACCTGAGTGGATGGGGTCACAGTTTGGGGTCACCTGGGTGGGTGGAGTCATGATTTGGGGTCACCTGAGTGGGTGTGGTCACTGTTTTGGGTCACCTGGGTCCTGTCTGTGGGGCTGGATGGACACCTGGGTTCTGTTTTTGGGGTCACCTGCATGGTTGAATTCTCTCTTGGTGTCACCTGGGTGAGTGGGGTCACGATTTGGGGTCACCTGGGTGGGTGGGGTCACAGTTTGGGGTCACCTGGGTGAGTGGGGTCACGATTTGGGGTCACCTGTGTGGGTGGGGTCACATTTGGGGTCACCTGAGTGGGTGGGGTTATGATTTGGGGATACCTGAGTGGGTGGGGTCACGATTTGGGGTCACCTGGGTGGGTGGGGTCAGGGTTTGGGGTCATCTGAGTGGGTGGGGTCACAGTTTTGGGTCACCCGGGTCTTGTCTGTGGGGCTGGATGGACACCTGGGTTCTGTTTTTGGGGTCACCTGCATGGTTGAATTCTCCCTTGGGGTCACCTGAGTGAGTGGGGTCACGATTTGGGGTCATCTGTGTGGATGGGGTCACGATTTGGGGTCATCTGTGTGGATGGGGTCATGATTTGGGGTCACCTGGGTGGGTGGAGTCACGATTTGGGGTCACCTGTGTGGGTGGGGTTATGATTTGGGGTCACCTGTGTGGGTGGGGTCACGGTTTGGGGTCATCTGTGTGGGTGGGGTTATGATTTGGGGTCACCTGTGTGGGTGGGGTCACGGTTTGGGGTCACCTGGGTGGATGGGGTCATGATTTGGGGTCACCCAGACCCCTGGTTCACTATTTGGGGTCACCTGGATCCCCTATTTGGGGTCACCCAGACACCTGAGTCTCAAATTTGGGGTCACTCAAAAATCTTGTTCACTATTTGGGGTCACCCAGACTCCTGGTCACTATTTGGGGTCACCTGGTTTCCCTATTTGGGGTCACCCAAACATCTCATTCACTATTTCAGGTCACTCAGATCCCCAATTTGGGGTCACCTTTATAAAAAGATGGGTGACCTTAAAATAGGGTCCTTTTTTTGGGGTCACCTGTGTCCCTTTGCTGGGTGGGGGTCCCCAGTTCTGTGGGTCAGAGCCCCTCGGTTCTGTGGGGTCGGGGATCCCAAAATTCTCTGGAGCTGTGGGGTCGTGACCAGGGGTCCCCCTGTCCTTGGGGTCACTCTGGGGTTTTGGGGTCACTCTGGGATTTTGGGGTCACTCTGGTTTTGGGGTCACTCTGGGTTTGGGGTTCCTGGGGGTCATTTTAGGGTTTTGGGGTCACTCTGGGATTTTGGGGTCCCCTAGTCTCAGGGGGTCATTGTGGGGTTTTGGGGTCACTCTGGGTTTGAGGTTTTGGGGTCACTCTGGGGTTTTGGGGTCCCCTTGTCCTGGGGGTTCACTCTGGGTTTTGGGGTCACTCTGAGTTTGGGGTTCCTGGGGGTCACTCTGGGGTTTTGGGGTCCCCTTGTCCTGGGGGTTCACTCTGGGTTTTGGGGTCACTCTGGGTTTGAGGTTTTGGGGTCACTCTGGGGTTTTGGGGTCCCCTTGTCTCAGGGGGTCATTGTGGGTTTTTGGGGTCACTCTGAGTTTGGGGTTCCTGGGGGTCACTCTGGGATTTTGGGGTCACTCTGGGATTTTGGGGTCCCCTTGTCCTGGGGGGTCACTCTGGGGTTTTGGGGTCACCTCTGGGATTTTGGGGTCTCCTTGACCCAGGGGGTCATTGTGGGGTTTTGGGGTCCCCTATCACTCTGGGTTTGGGGTTCCTGGGGGTCACTCTGGGTTTTGGGGTCACTCTAAGTTTGGGGTTCCTGGGGGTCACTCTGGGTTTTGGGGTCCCCTAGTCCGGGGGTCATTTTGGGGTTTTGGGGTCACTCTGGGATTTTGGGGTTCTTGGGGTGACTCTGGGATTTTGGGATCACTCTGGGGTTTTTTGGTGCCCTATCCCGGGCTCACTCCGGGGTTTTGGGGTCCCCTGTCCGGGGGTCACTCTGAGGTTTCGGGTCCCTTTGTCCCTTATCCCGAGGGTCACTCCAGGTTTTAGGGTTCCCCTGTTCCCTATCCCGGGGTCACTCTGCGTTTTTCGGGTCCCCCTGTCCCCTGTCCGGGGGTCACTCCGGGGTTTTGGGGTCCCCTGTCCGGGGGTCACTCCGGGTTTTAGGGTTCCCCTATCCCCTATCCCGGGGTCACTCCGCGTTTTTCGGGTCCCCCTGTCCCCTGTCCGGCGGCCGCTGTCCCTCGGTCCCTCGCAGCCATTTTGTGTCGCGGCCTGAGGCGGCTCAAAATGGCGGCGGCGCGGCGAGCGCGGGAAAACCGGGACCGAACCACCGGGGAGAAACCGCGGGGGGAGCGGGGTCAGAACCAACGGGAACCGCGGGGGGAGCGGGGGCAAAACCAACGGGAACCGCGGGGGGAGCGGGGGCAAAACCAACGGGAGCTGCGGGGGGAGCAGGGGCAGAACCATCGGGGGAGGAGCGGGGGTAGAACCAACGGGAATTGCAGGGGGAGCAGGGGCAGAACCACCGGGAACCACGGGGGGAACGGGGGTAGAACCACCGGGGAGAAACAGCGGGGGGAGCGGGGGTAGAACCACCGGGAACCGCGGGGGGAGCGGGGGCAAAACCAACGGGAACTGCGGGGGGAGCAGGGGCAGAACCATCGGGGGAGGAGCGGGGGTAGAACCAACGGGAATTGCAGGGGGAGCAGGGGCAGAACCACCGGGAACCACGGGGGGAACGGGGGTAGAACCACCGGGGAGAAACCGCGGGGGGAACGGGGGTAGAACCACCGGGAACCGCGGGGGGGCCCAGGGATGGACCCACAGCTCTGACCCATGGCCAGACCCACATCTGGACCCACATCTGGACCCACAGCATCACCCCCAAGCCCCAGGGCTGCCCCACAGCCCCTCCAGGGTGTCAACCCCAGCCTGACCCACGGCCAGCCCAGAGTCTGCCCTCCCAGTACCTCCCCAGTATCCCCCCAGTGCCCGCCAGTATCCCTCCAGTACCCTCCACTATCCCCCAGTACCTCCCAGTACCTCCCAGTATCCCCCAGTACCTCCCAGTATCCCCCCAGTGCCTCCCAGTGCCCCCCAGTATCCCCCCAGTGCCCGCCAGTATCCCTCCAGTACGCTCCACTATCCCCCAGTACCCTCCCAGTACCTCCCAGTACTTCCCAGTGTCTGCCAGTACCCTCCACTATCCCCCAGTATCCCCCCAGTGCCCCCAGTATCCCCCCAGTGCCTCACCTGTGCGCGGGGCCCTCATGGACTGGGTGTTGCTGCTCCGGGGGTCCTCGGGGGGGGGTCACAGCCGGCCAGGCCTCCTGGACAGGGGGGGACACCGAGACAGGGGTCACAACACCCGGATTTGGGGGTACCCGGGGTCACTGAGGGGGTCACAACAGGCGGATTTGGGGGTACCCGGGGTCACTGAGGGGTCACAACAGGCGGATTTGGGGGGTTCACAACACCCGGATGCGGGTGACAAAGTGGCAGCGAAGGTGGGGGAAGGGGATTCTCCAGCGCGACGTCACTGTCACAGCAAAGGGACGAGTGTGACGTCATCTGGAGGGGGTTGAAAGGTGACGTCACCTGGTGGAAGAGTGACGTCATGGAAGGGTTGGGGGTCAGGGTTGGTGTGACGTCATTGTCACTGACAGGGGGTGGGTGTGACGTCACTGTGGGAGGGTTGAGGATGGCATGACGTCACCACAAGGGGACACCTGTGACAACACGGGGGAGGGGGTCAGGGACAGTGTGACGTCATCGGAGTGACGTTTGGGGGGGTGTGTCACGCACAAAGGGGCGGGGACAGTGGGGGAGGAGGGGACAACCTGACGCAGCCGCCACAACCGGAACTCCACGGGGATTTTGGGGGGTGGGGGGAGGGGCAAAAGTGGAGGGACACCCCCCCCCATGCACCCCTCCCCCACCTGGGACCCCCCCCAAACTCTCCCCATCACCCGGAACAACCCAAAACCCCCCGGGGGGGGGGACCCCGAGTGTCAGCGGGGGGGGGAGGGGGATACACCCACCCCTCCCCCACCCCGTACCCCCCCTCCCCCCCCCCAGGTACCCCCGGAGCCGCCTGACAGCGGTGTCCCGTCCGTGACGTCACCGAGAGGGGAGGGGGGAGTGTCACCAACCTGTTGCCATGGAAACAATCCCCCCTCCCCCCCAGGCCCCGCCCCTTCCCGCCGTCCGGACACACCTTTCCCCTGCGGCCAATCAGAGCGCAGCGAGCGCCGGGCCACGCCCACACCCCCTCCCGCGACCACGCCCAACCGCTGGAAACGGGAGTGCGCGCGGCGCTGACGTCACGGGCTCACCTGGATGCTCATTGGCTGGGCTGGGAGTGACGTCACGGGGCCCCGTCCTGCCGCGGGCGGTGTTAAAGGAGCAGGCGGAGGCTGCGGGGGCGGGGCCGGAGGGGCGTGGTCAGGAATGGGCGTGGTCAGAAAGGGACGAGGGTAAGGGGGGCGTGGGAGTGTCACGGGGACACGCACAGGTGTGACACAGACAGGTGTGACACAGTCAGGTGTGACACAGACACCTGCACACGCACACAGGTGACACACACACAGGTGTGACACACACAGGTGTGACACAGACACCTGCACACGCACACAGGTGACACACACACACACAAAAACACAGGTGTGACACACACAGGTGTGACACAGACACCTGCACACGCACACAGGTGACACACACAGGTGTGACACACACAGGTGTGACACAGACACCTGCACACGCACACAGGTGACACACACACACACAAAAACACAGGGGACCAGACACACACCTGCACACGCAAAAACACAGGTGTGACACGCTCACAACACCTGCACACACACCGGTGTGACACACACACAAAAACACAGGTGTGACATGCCAAGGACAGGCATGAGGTACAGCCAGACAGGGACTGACAGCCACGCACGGACACACAACTGCACACGGATGTACAACCGCCCCGGAATGTTACACACAACTGCACACGGATGTAAAACCGCACATGGATACAGCACACACAGCCACACAACCATACACAACCGCACACGGATGTACAACTGCACCAGAATGTGACACACAACTGCACACGGATGTACAACCGCACCAGAATGTGACACACAACTGCACATGGATGTACAACCGCACACAGATATAACATGCACAGCCAGACAACCGCTCACAACCGCACACGGATGTGACACAGAACTGAACATGGATGTACAACCGGATATGATATGCACAGCCAGACAACTGCACACAATTGCACATGGATGTACAAGCGCACCAGGAGGTGATGCACAACTGCACATGGATGTACAACCGCACACAGATACAGCATGTATAGCCAGACAACCGCACACGGATGTGACACACAACTGCACATGGATGTACAACCACACAGGGATGTGAGACACAACCCAACACGGATGTACAACCGCACTGGGACAGCTGACACGCTCCCATAGGGTAATGCACAAGCGAACAAGCGCAGTCACACGCAGGGAGCAACAACCCGCACAAAGAACCCACAAACAACCCTCACACGGGTGCACAACCTCACACGGGCATGACACAACTGCACAGCGACACTTGACAGGCAGAGACACAACCGCCCATGGATGAACAACCCTCAGCAACCCTCACAAGGGCGCACGACTTCACAAGGACGCGACACAACCGCACACGGACGTGACACGCCCACGCAGAGGCACAACCGCACGCGAACAACCCTCACACGGATGTACAACTGCACGTGGACGCTTGACAGGCAGAGGCACAACCGCACAAGGACGTGACACACAACTGGACGTGAGCACAAAACACCCACAGGCACAGGCAGAGGCACAACCGCACGCAAACAACCCTCACAGCGTATCTACAACCGCACGTGGGTGCTTGACACGCAGCGGCACAACCGCATAGGGACACGCAACACTCACACGCACACGCAGATGCACAACTGAACACAAGCAACCCCCACACGGATGCACAACCGCATACAGGCACTTGACAGGCAGAGACACAGCCGCACAGGTACACGCGGCACTCACAAAACACACAAACAACCCTCAGATAACTCCCACACGGCTGCACAACCGCGCACGGGCACCCGACACGCAGATGCACAACCGAACACAAACAACCCTCACACGACCCCGGCACAGACGCACAACAGCGCACGGACCAACAACCAGACGCAGGCAAACAACTGGGCACGAGACTCGGCACAAACAACCGGACACGGATCAACGACTGGACGCGGACAAACAACCGCACACGGACACGACACGCAACTGTCACGCCAACAAACACCCGCGCACGGACACCACACACGGACGAACAACCGGACAGGCGCAAACAACCCCCCGAGCGCGGAAACACCCGCGCACGGCCCTGGCACACCCGCACACGGAGCTGTCACACTCACACCCGCACACCGAGCTGTCACACTCACTCACACCCGCACGGGGACACCCCCTCAGGCCCCCCCACCCCGGTACAAACACGCAGCCGCCCCCCCCCCCCCCCCCACCCCCCCACGTCACCCTTGTCACCCCGCCGGGGTTCAACCCCCCCCCCCAGCAGTGTTTTGGGGGTGTTGGGGGGTGTCGGGTGTCATTCGGGGGGGACAGAGTGGGGTCCTGGGTGGGGGGAGGGACGTTTTGGGGTCCCGGGGGGGGGGGGGAGCGGGGGGGTGTTGCTGGGGAGGCGACACTTTGGGGGGGGTCCCGGAGCACTTTGGGGGTCCCGGGGGGACACTTTGGGGGCGCCGTGAGGGTGTTTAGGGAGGGTCCGGGGGGTGTTCGGGAGGTTTTGGGGGGTGTTTAGGGGGCGGGGGGGGGGGGGGTATTTCGGGGGGTGGGCGTGACCCAGGGCAGTGCGGGGGGTGGGGGTCGCGTTCCCCCCGCCCTGGCCCTCCGTGGGACGCGGGGGTCGCGCCGGGGGTCGCGGAGCGGTTGACAGCGCGCGGGGGGTCGCGGGGGGCGGGGTCGTGGGTAGGGGTGGGAGTGGGGGGGGGGGTCCCGGGGTGGGAATGAGAAGGGGGGGGGGTCCCGGCGCTCTGCGGGGGTCCCGGGGGGTCGTTACCGGGGCCTGTCCCGGGGCCGGTGATGTCGCGACGGCGGCGGCGGCGGCGGCGGCACAAGATGGAGGCGGCGCGTTGGGCCCCGGGTGGGAGGGAGGGAGGGACCCCCCCGCCCCACGGCGCAGGGACACGGGGGGGACACGCGGGGGGACACGCGGGGGGACACCCCGAGAGGGGGGCGGAGGGGGAATATGGGGGGGGGGTGGGGGGGGACAGAGGGACGTGAGGAGGGGACAGCGGGACGTGAGCGGGGGACAACCTGGGGGGGGGGCACGGAGGGGGCACGGGGGGGACAAAACCGGGAGGGCAAAACCAGGGGGGACACGGAGGGGGGATAAAACCGGGGGGACACGGGGGGGGACAAAACCGGGGGGACAAAACCAGGGGGAGACAAAACCAGGGGGACAAAACCGGGTGGGACGAAACCGGGGGGACACAAGCGGGGTAAAAGTTGGGGGAACAGCTGGGGGGACACGGTGGGGACAAAAGCGGGGGGGACAGTCAGGGGGACATGGTGGGGCACAGGGGGACACAGGCGGGGTAAAAGTGGGGGGACAGTGGGACACGGGAACACGGGGGGGGGTCACAACCGGGAGGCAAAACTTGGGGACACGGGGGGGGCACAAGGGGACATTTGGGGGGACAGTGGGGCACAGCTGGGGGTAAAGGGGGGAGCACAGGCAGTCAGGGGGACACGGGGGACAGTTTAGGGGACAGGGGCAGGGTGGGGGGACGAGGGACACAACCAAGGACACGAGTGGGACACAGAGTGACACAGAGCTGGGGACACGAGACAGAACTGGGGACAAACCTGGGGATACAGTGACACAATCAAGGACACAACGAGGGAGAGATGGGGACAAAACTGGGGACAAAACCGGGGACACGGTGACACAACCCACACAAAACTGGGGACACAACCGGGTTACGGTGTCACAGCGCCATGGGCACAGCTGGGGACACGAGACACAGAAATGGGGACACAACAGGTCACAAATGGTGACACAGCGAGACACTGGGGACAAAACTGGGGACACAACCACGGTGGCACAACTCAAAAACGGGGACAGAGCAGTGACACGAGTGGCGACAACACCAGGGCCACAACAGCCAAGGCTGGGTGTAGCAGAGACCCTGCTGTGTGCGTGTGTGTGTGTGTTCAGCTGTCACTGTGCCCTCGGTGTCACCTCGTGTCACGTTGTCACCGTGGTGCTGGCTGTGGTGTGGGGGGTGTTGTGTGTCTGGCTGTGCCATGTGGGGCTGTGTCAGGTTGGGTTGTACCCTTGGGTTGTGCCTCAGACTGTGTCACACGGGTCGGGTTGTACCTCAGACTGTGTCACACAGGTTGGGCTGTACCCTTGGGCTGTACCTCAGGCTGTGTCACATGGGTTGGGCTGTACCCTTGGGTTATACCTCAGACTGTGTCATAGGGGTTGTACCTTTGGGCTGTACCTCAGACTGTTGTCACACAGATTGGGTTGTACCTTTGGGCTGTACCTCAGGCTGTGTCACACAGGTTGGGTTGTACCTTTGGGCTGTACCTCAGACAGTGTCACACAGTGTCACAGCCGTGTCACCCATCCCGTTACCATGCTCACCTCACTGCACGGTGACACGCACAGTCGCATCCTGCGGTGTCACACCTGGTGACAAGGGGGACGCTCCCCCCGCTCCTGACCCCCAAAATCGCCCCCTGCTCCCCACAAAACACCGTTTTCCTCCCCCCAAATTCCTCTTTATTGCCATAACTGCTCCTCCAATACTCCTCCACGACCTCCAGACACCAAAATTCTTTTTTTATTTCTCCATTTATGGCCCCCGAGTCCTTCCTGCCCCTACAGAACTCTCCTCAAACCCAACTGCGCCCCAAAACACCCCTGTTCTCCTCAAACCCCCTTTTATCTGGAATTGCCCCCACAAACACTCCTGCCTCTCTAAACACCCCTTTCCTACCCCAATTATAACCCCTTCAGCCCTACCTACAACCTTCAAGCCCTTCATTGCGCACCTCATCTCTCCTCAAATTCCCCCTTCCCGCTCCTAAAATCCTCCTCCACTCGCACCGCGCCGCCCCCGGCTCCTTCCCCACCACTCCTCCGGAGCAGGCCCCAAAGCCTCGGCCTTTCCCAGCGGCCGCAGCCGGGTCGGGAGAGCCGGGAGCGGCCGGGCCGGGCGGGCGAGGCCGGGGCTGCGCAGGCCGCGGCGGGAGCGGCGCTTCGCCCATTTCCGGCACCGTCCGTCTCTGCTTCGCTACCTTTCGTGGGATATTCGGCAGTTTCCGGGATCTTCCGCTCGCGGTTCGGCATCTTTCGATAACTTCCGCCAGTGCTTCGGCCAGTTCCGTCTCTTTCCGACAGCGTTCGGGACTCCCCGGTTAACTTCGATCATTTTCGTCACCCGCCGGTGGCCCTTCGGCGATCTCCGCCCACTTCCGTCAGTGCTTCGGAAATCTCCGTCGAACTCCGTGAATCTCCGCCAGCTTCTGAGGTCCCTCCCTCCGCCCCTCCCTCCGCCCCTCCCGCTCTCTCGGCTCTCGGGCTCGGGGCGGGCGGTGCTTTAATAATAAATTATTCATGAACCGATCCCACCGTGCTGCAAGCGGGGGTTCCGTCGGCGGCGCGTTCCGCGAGGGCTTCCCGGAGCAGCCGCTGCCTCCTTCCCCTTTTCCCGCTCGTCGTTCGCCTCACGGGCCGTACCGGGCCTCGCTTCTCCCTTTCCTTCCCGCCGCTTCTTTCCCGCGCCTCCCCCTTTTTCCTGTGGGGCGCTTGGTACGCTCCGGCCACGCCCCCACCGGCGGCGCGCGGGTGCCGAGTCTATATAAGGCGGCGCCGGTGCCTCATAGCGCTCAGTCGCGCCTTGAGCGCGGAGCGGCCGGAGCGGAGAAGGAGGAGCTCCGCGCCGGGACCTCCCTCAGGCGCCGTTTCCCCGGTGGGGATCAAACTCTCCCTCCCTCAGCCCCTCCGTGAAGGGGTCGATCCCGAGCAGTCGGAGCGGCGCGAGGCCGCGTCCCCACCGGCGCCATGCACGGCGGGCCGCCCTCAGGCGACAGCGCCTGCCCGCTGCGCACCATCAAACGAGTCCAGTTCGGGATCCTCAGCCCCGATGAGATGGTACCGGGGCCGGGGCGGCGCGGACGGAACCGCGGCGGGCGCGGGGCCGGCGGCTGAGGGCGAGCGGCGGCGGGAAATGGCGCCGGGGCAGCGAGAGCGGCGGGCGGAGAGGCCGCGGGCGGGAACAGCGCCCCCCACAGGCCCGGGGGGCTGAAGGGGCAGCGCCGAGCGGGGTCTGGGGGGGTCCCTCAGAGGCTTCGGGGACACAAACGACGCTCTGGAAGGTGTTGGGGTGCCCAGGGAGCCTCTGGAAGAGCATTGGGGTGTCCGAGAGTGGCTGAGGATCCCCTGACAGCGATTTAGCGTCCCTAGGAGTGGCTCAGGGAGACTCAGGAAGAGTTTTGGGGTCCCTGATGGTGCCCAGAGAAAAACATTGGGGTACCTCGAAAGGTTTTGGGGCATTTCAGAGTGTCCTGAAGGAGCTTTGGGTCTCTGGAGCTGTTTGTGGAGGCCTCGGAAGAGCTTTAGGCTGGTGTGAAGGAGATTTGGGGTGCCTGGAGGGTTTTAGGGGAGCTCTGGAAGAGCTTTGAGGTGTCCTCGAGGGGTTTTGGGGTCCCTGAGAGTCACTCGGAGAGCCCAGGAGAGATTTTGGGGTCCCTGGAAATTGTTTAGAGGGTCCTGGAGAGATTTTGGGGTCACTCAGGGAGCCCAAGAGAGATTATGGGTTGTTTTTAGATTGTTTAGAGAGTCCTGGAGAGATTTTGGGGCTCCTAACCGTCACTCAGGGAGCCCAGGTTGGATTTTGGGGATCCTGGGAGTCACTCAGGGAGCCCAGGTTGGATTTTTGGGGTCCCTGGGAGTCACTCAGGGAGCCCATGAGAGATTTTGGGGTCCCTGGGAGTCACTCAGGGAGCCCAGGTTGGATTTTGGGGATCCTGGGAGTCACTCAGGGAGCCCAGGTTGGATTTTGGGGTTCCTGGAAGTTGCTCAGGGAGCTCAGGAGGAATTTTGGGGATCCTGGGAGTTGCTCAGGGAGCCCAGGTTGGATTTTGGGGATCCTGGGAGTTGCTCAGGGAGCTCAGGTTGGATTTTTGGGGTTCCTGGGAATTGTTCAGAGAGCCCAGGTTGGATTTTGGGGTCTCTGGGAGTCGCTCAGAGAGCCCAGGTTGGATTTTGGAGTCCCTGGGAATCAGGGAGCCTAGGTTGGATTTTTGGGGTTCCTGGATATTGTTTAGAGGGTCCTGGAGAGATTTTGGGGATTCTGGGAATTGCTCAGGGAGCCCAGGAGAGATTTTGGGGTCCCTGGAAATGGTTTAGAGAGTCCTGGAGAGATTTTGGGGTCCCTGGCAGTTGTTCAGGGTTGGGTTTTGGGGTCTCTGAGAGTTGCTCAGGGAGCTCAGGAGGAATTTTGGGGTCCCTGGGAGTCACTCAGGGAGCCCAGGAGAGATTTTGGGGTCCCTGGAAATGGTTTAGAGAGTCCTGGAGAGATTTTGGGTTTCTGGGAGTCGCTCAGAGAGCCCAGGTTGGATTTTTGGGGTTCCTGGGAATTGCTCAGGGAGCCCAGGTTGGATTTTGGGGTTCCTGGGAGTCACTCAGGGAGCCCAGGTTGGATTTTGGGGTTCCTGGGAATTGCTCAGGGAGCTCAGGTTGGATTTTGGGGTCTCTGAGAGTTGCTCAGGGAGCCCAGGAGGAGTTTTGGGGTTCCTGGGAGTCGCTCAGGGAGCCCAGGTTGGATTTTGGGGATCCTGGGAGTCACTCAGGGAGCCCAGGTTGGATTTTGGGGATCCTGGGAGTCACTCAGGGAGCCCAGGTTGGATTTTGGGGTTCCTGGAAGTTGCTCAGGGAGCCCAGGAGGAATTTTGGGGATCCTGGGAGTCACTCAGGGAGCCCAGGTTGGATTTTGGGGTCCCTGGGAATTGTTTGGAGAGTCCTGGAGAGATTTTGGGTTTCTGGGAGTCACTCAGAGAGCCCAGGTTGGATTTTGGAGTCCCTGGGAATCAGGGAGCCTAGGTTGGATTTTTGGGGTTCCTGGATATTGTTTAGAGGGTCCTGGAGAGATTTTGGGGATCCTGGGAATTGCTCAGGGAGCCCAGGAGAGATTTTGGGGTCCCTGGGAGTCACTCAGGGAGCCCAGGTTGGATTTTGGGGATCCTGGGAATTGTTTGGAGAGTCCTGGAGAGATTTTGGGTTTCTGGGAGTTGCTCAGAGAGCCCAGGTTGGATTTTGGAGTCCCTAGGAATCAGGGAGCCTAGGTTAGATTTTTGGGGTTCCTGGATATTGTTTAGAGGGTCCTGGAGAGATTTTGGGGATCCTGGGAATTGCTCAGGGAGCCCAGGAGAGATTTTGGGGTCCCTGGAAATGGTTTAGAGAGTCCTGGAGAGATTTTGGGGTCCCTGGCAGTTGTTCAGGGTTGGGTTTTGGGGTCTCTGAGAGTTGCTCAGGGAGCCCAGGAGGAGTTTTGCGGTTCCTGGAAATTGTTCAGAGAGCCCAGGTTGGATTTTGGGGTCTCTGGGAGTCACTCAGGGAGCCCAGGTTGGATTTTGGGGATCCTGGGAGTTCCTCAGGGAGCTCAGGTTGGATTTTTGGGGTTCCTGGAAATTGTTCAGAGAGCCCAGGTTGGATTTTGGGTTTCTGGGAGTCGCTCAGAGAGCCCAGGTTGGATTTTTGGGGTTCCTGGGAGTCGCTCAGAGAGCCCATGAGAGATTTTGGGTTTCTGGGAGTCGCTCAGAGAGCCCATGAGAGATTTTGGGGTCCCTGGGAGTCACTCAGGGAGCCCAGGAAGAGTTTTGGGGTGATGGGGGAGGGTCACTTGGGGTTTTTTGGGGGGCCTGTGGCTGGATTTGGGGGGTCCCCGTGCCTCAGTCTCCCCGTGTCCCCCCAGAAACGGATGTCGGTGACCGAGGGGGGCATCAAGTACCCCGAAACCACCGAGGGGGGGCGCCCCAAACTGGGGGGGCTGATGGACCCCAGGCAGGGCGTGATCGAGAGAACGGGGCGCTGCCAGACCTGCGCTGGTGAGTGGGGGGTCCTGAACCCCAAAATCCTCCTGTGAGGGGGTCCTGAACCCCAAATCATCCTGTGAGGGGGTCCTGAACCCCAAAATCCGCACAAGGGGGGTCCTGAACCCCAGATCATCCTGTGAGGCGGTCCTGAACCCCAAAATCCGCACAAGGGGGGTCCTGAACCCCAGAATCCTCCTGTGAGGGGGTGCTGAACCCCAAAATCCTCCTCTGAGGGAGTCCTGAACCCTAAAATCCTCACAAGGAGGGTCCTGAACCCCCAAATCCTCCTGTGAGGCGGTCCTGAACCCCAAAATCCTCACAAAGAGGGTCCTGAACCCCAAAATCCTCCTGTGAGGGGGTCCTCAACCCCCAAATCCTCCTCTGAGGGGGTGCTGAACCCCAAAATCCTCACAAGGGGGGTCCTGAACCCCAAATCATCCTCTGAGGGGGTCCTGAACCCCCAAAATCCTCACATGGAGGGTTCTGAATCCCAGATCCTCCTCTGAGGGGGTCCTGAACCCCAAATCTTCACCAGGGGGTCCTGAACCCCAAATCATCCTCTGAGGGGGTGCTGAACCCCAAAATCCTCCTCTGAGGGGGTCCTGAACCCCAAATCATCCTCTGAGGGGGTTCTGAACCCCAAATCCTCCTCTGAGGGGGTCCTGAACCCCAAAATCCTCACATGGAGGGTTCTGAATGCCAGATCCTCACCAGGAGGGTCCTGAACCCCCAAATCCTCCTGTGAGGGGGTCCTGAACCCTAAAATCCGCACAAGGAGGGTCCTGAACCCCAGAATCCTCCTGTGAGGGGGTGCTGAACCCCAAATCCTCCTCTGAGGAGGTCCTGAACCCCTAAATTCTCCTGTGAGGGGGTCCTGTACCCCAAAATCCTCACAAGGGGGGTCCTGAACCCCAAATCTTCACCAGGAGGGTCCTGAACCCCAAATCATCCTCTGAGGGGGTCCTCAACCCCCAAATCCTCACATGGAGGGTTCTGAATTCCAGATCCTCCTCTGAGGGGGTCCTGAACCCCCAAATCCTCACAAAGAGGGTCCTGTACCCCAAAATCCTCCTGTGAGGGGGTGCTGAACCCCAAATCCTCCTCTGAGGAGGTCCTGAACCCCCAAATTCTCCTGTGAGGGGGTCCTGTACCCCAAAATCCTCCTGTGAGGGGGTCCTGAACCCCCAAATTCTCACATGGAGGGTTGTGAACCCTAAATCATCCTCTGAGGGGGTTCTGAACCCCAAAATTCTCCTCTAAGGGGGTGCTGAAGCCCCAAATTCTCCTGTGAGGAGGTCCTGAACCCCAAAATCCTCCTCTTGGATTTTCGGAGTGTCCCCAGTGGGATTTTTGGGTGCCCCAATGGGATTTTTTGGGGTGTCCCAATGGAATTTTGGGTTTTCCCCAATGGGATATTTTGGGGTGCCCCAATGGGATTTTTTTGGGGTGTCCCAATGGAATTTTGGGTTTTCCCCAGTGGGATTTTGGGGTGTCCCAATGGGATATTTTGGGGTGTCCCAATGGAATTTTGGGTTTTCCCCAATGGGATTTTGGGGTGTCCCAATGGGATATTTTGGGGTGTCTCCAATGGGATATTTTGGGGTGCCCCAATGGGATATTTTGGGGTGCCCCAATGGGATATTTTGGGGTGTCCCAATGGGATATTTTGGGGTGTCTCCAATGGGATATTTTGGGGTGCCCAATGGGATATTTTGGGGTGCCCCAATGGGATATTTTGGGGTGCCCAATGGGATATTTTGGGGTGTTCCCAATGGGATATTTTGGGGTGTCCCATGGGATATTTTGGGGTGCCCAATGGGATATTTTGGGGGTGTCCCCAATGGAATTTTGGGTTTTCCCCAGTGGAGTTTTGGGGTGTCCCCAATGGGATATTTTGGGGTGCCCCAGTGGAATTTTGGATTTTCCCAATGGGATATTTTGGGGTGTCCCAATGGGATATTTTGGGGTGCCCCAGTGGGATTTTTTTGGGGGTGTCCCAATGGAGTTTTTGGGTTTTCCCCAATGGGATATTTTGGGGTGCCCCAATGGGATTTTTTGGGGTGTCCCCAATGGAATTTTGGGTTTTCCCCAATGGGATTTTGGGGTGCCCAATGGGATATTTTGGGGTGCCCCAATGGGATATTTTGGGGTGCCCCCGTGGGATTTTTTTGGGGGTGTCCCAATGGAGTTTTTGGGTTTTCCCCAATGGGATATTTTGGGGTGCCCCAATGGGATTTTGGGTTTTCCACAATGGGATATTTTGGGGTGTCCCAATGGAATTTTTTTGGGCTGCCCAGTGGAGTTTTGGGGTGTCCCAATGGGATATTTTGGGGTGCCCCAATGGAATTTTTTTAGGGTGTCCCAATGGGATATTTTGGGGTGCCCAATGGGATATTTTGGGGTGCCCCAATGGGATATTTTGGGGTGCCCGGGATATTTTGGGGTGTCCCAATGGGATATTTTGGGGTGTCCCAATGGGATATTTTGGGGTGCCCCCAGGGAACATGACAGAGTGCCCAGGTCACTTTGGGCACATCGAGCTGGCCAAGCCCGTGTTCCACGTGGGGTTTCTGGGGAAGACGATGAAGATCCTGCGCTGCGTCTGCTTCTTCTGCTCCAAGCTGCTGGTGGACTCGGTGAGACCCCAAAACACCCGGGGGGACCCCAAAAAAACCCGGGGGGACCCCAAAAACCAGCCCAGGAATGAGGGGAACCCGAAAAACCAGCCCAGGAATGAGGGGGACCCCAAAAACACCCGGGACCCCAAAACTCTGGGGGGACCCCAAAACCCGGGGGGACCCCAAAAACACCCGGGGGGACCCCAAAAAAACCTGGGGGGACCCTAAAAACCAGACCAGGAATGAGGGGAACCCCAAAAACCAGCCCAGCAATGGGGAGGACCCCAAAAACCAGCCCAGGAACGGGGGGGGACCCCAAAAACCAGCCCAGGAATGGGGGGGGACCCCAAAAACCAGCCCAGGAACGGGGGGGGGACCCCAAAAACCAGCCCAGGAATGAGGGGGACCCCAAAAACCAGCCCAGGAATTGGGGGGGACCCCAAAAATCATCCCAGGAATTGGGGGGACCCCAAAAAGCAGCCCAGGAATGAGGGGGACCCCAAAAAACCCGGGGGGACCCCAAAAACCAGCCCAGGAACGGGGGGGACCCCAAAACCAGCCCAGGAATGGGGGGACCCCAAAAACCAGCTCAGGAACGGGAGAGACACCAAGAACAAGCCCAGGAATGGGGGGGACCCCAAAAAAACCCGGGGGGACCCCAAAAACCAGCCCAGGAATTGGGGGAGACCCCAAAAACCAGCCCAGGAATGAGGGGAACCCCAAAAAAGCAGCCCAGGAACAGAGGGGACCCCAAAAACCAGCCCAGGAAGGGGGGGGGACCCCAAAAACCAGCCCAGGAATGGGGGGGACCCCAAAAAAACCCGGGGGAACCCCAAAAACCAGACCAGGAATGGGGGGACCCCAAAAACCAGCCCAGGAATGAGGGGGAGACCCAAAAACCAGCCCAGGAATGAGGGGGACCCCAAAAACCAGCCCAGGAATGAGGGGGAGACCCAAAAACCAGCCCAGGAATGAGGGGGACCCCAAAAGCCAGCCCAGGAATGGGGGGGACCCCAAAAACCAGCCCAGGAACAGGGGGGGACCCCAAAAACCAGCCCAGGAATGGGGGGACCCCAAAAACCGGCCCAGGAATGGGGGGGACCCCAAAAAAACTCGGGGGGACCCCAAAAACCAGACCAGGAACAGGGGGGAACCCAAAAACCAGCCCAGGAATGGGGGGGGGGACCCCAAAAACCAGCCCAGGAATGGGGGGACCCCAAAAACCGGCCCAGGAATGGGGGGGACCCCAAAAAAACTCGGGGGGACCCCAAAAACCAGACCAGGAACAGGGGGGAACCCAAAAACCAGCCCAGGAATGGGGGGGGACCCCAAAAACCAGCCCAGGAACGGGGGGGACCCCAAAAAAACCCGGGGGGCAGACCCCAAAAACCAGACCAGGAACAGGGGGGACCCCAAAAACCAGCCCAGGAATGAGGGGGGACCCCAAAAACCAGCCCAGGAATGAGGGGGACCCCAAAAACCAGCCCAGGAATGGGGAGGACCCCAAAAACCAGCCCAGGAACGGGGGGGGACCCCAAAAACCAGCCCAGGAATGAAGGGAACCCCAAAAACCAGCCCAGGAACGGTGGGGGGACCCCAAAAAACCGGGGGGGACCCCAAAAACCAGCCCAGGAATGAAGGGAACCCCAAAAACCAGCCCAGGAACGGGGGGGACCCCAAAAAGCAGCCCAGGAATGGGGGGGACACTCAGGGAGGGGGTTTCGGGGGTTAATTGGAGGTGACAAAGTTGGGGTGACACCAAGAGGTGACAAAGTTGGGAGACAAATTAAGTGGAGGTGACAAATTTGGGGACACCAAGAGGTGACAAATCAAGGGGAGGTGACAAAATTTGGGGACACCAAGAGGTGACAATGGGGGGACAAATCAGGAGGTGACAAAACTGGGAGCAAACAACAGGAGTTGGGGGACACAAAATTTGGGGTTTGTGGGAACCCAAAATGACATTTCCTGACCCCAAAATAACATTTTATGACCTCAAAATAACATTTTATGACCTCAAAATAACATTTTTTTGCCCCTGAAATGACATTTTACGACCCCAAAATGATATTTTATGACCCCAAAATAACATTTCATTCCCCCCAAATAACATTTTACGACCCCAAAATGACATTTTATGACCCCAAAATAACATTCCCTTCCCCCAAAATTACATTTCCTGATCCCAAAATTCCATTTCCTGCCCCCAAAATGACATTTTATGACCCCAAAATAACATTTCATTCCCCCAAATAACATTTCCTGCCCCCAAAATTACATTTCCTGATCCCAAAATTCCATTTCCTGCCCCCAAAATAACATTTCTTCCTCCCAAAATAACATTTCCTCCTCCCAAAATGACATTTTACGACCCCAAAATAGTTTCCTCCTCCCAAAATAACGTTTCCTCCTCCCAAAATAACATTTCCTTCCCCCAAAATGACATTTTACGACCCCAAAATAACATTTTATCACCTCAAAATAACATTTTTTGCCCCCAAAATCGTTTCCTCCTCCCAAAATAACATTTCCTCCTCCCAAAATGACATTTTACGACCCCAAAATGACATTTCCTAATCCCAAAATTCCATTTCCTGCCCCCAAAATAACATTTCCTCCTCCCAAAATAACATTTTACGACCCCAAAATGACATTTTGTGACCCTAAAATAACATTTCCTCCCCCCAAAATAACAATTTCTGCCCCCAAAATAATATTTTTTCCTCCCAAAATGACATTTTATGGCCCCAAAATAACATTTTATGGCCCCAAATAACATTCCCTTCCCCCAAAATAACATTTCCTTCCCCCAAAATGACATTTCCTGCCCCTAAAATAACATTTTCTTCTCCCAAAATGACATTTTATGACCCCAAAATAACATTTTATGGCCCCAAATAACATTCCCTTCCCCCAAAATTCCATTTCCTGATCCCAAAATTCCATTTCCTGCCCCCAAAATGACATTTCCTGCCCCCAAAAATAACATTTTACGACCGCAAAAATAACATTTTACAACCCGAAAATGACGCTTTACGTCCCTAAACAAACATTTTATAACCCCAAAATCAAGGACATCCTGGGCAAGTCCAAGGGGCAGCCCAAGAAGAGGCTGAGCCACGTCTACGACCTGTGCAAGGGCAAGAACATCTGCGAGGGGGGCGAGGAGATGGATCACAAGTTCGGGGTGGAGCAGCCCGAGGGCGACGAGGACCTCACCAAGGAGAAGGTGGCACCCCAAAAATCACCTTGGGGACCCAAAAATCACATTGGGGACCCAAAAATCACCTTGGGGATCCAAAATTATCCTTGGGGAGCTCAAAATTATCCTTGGGGACCCAAAAAATCACATTGGGGACACAAAATTCACCTTGGGGACCTCAAAATTCCCCTTGGGGAACCCAAAATTCACCTTGGGGACCCAAAAATCACCTTGGGGACCCAAAAATCACCTTGGGCACCCCAAAAATCACCTTGGGGACCCCAAAATTTACCTTGGGGAGCTCAAAATTATCCTTGGGGACCCAAAAATCACCTTGGGGACCCAAAAATCACCTTGGGGACCTCAAAATTCACCTTGGGGGCCTCAAAATTACCCTTGGGGAACCCAAAATTGCCCTTGGGAACCTAAAAATCACCTTGGGGACCCCAAAATTACCCTTGGGGACCTCAAAATTTACCTTGGGGAACCCAAAATTACCTTGGGGACCCAAAATTACCCTTGGGGACCCAAAAAACACCTTGGGGATCCAAAAATCACATTGGGGACCTCAAAATTGACCTTGGGGACCCAAAAATCACCTTGGGGACCCAAAATCCCCTTGGGGACCCCAAAATTACCCTTGGGGACCTAAAAAATCACCTTGGGGGACCCAAAAATCACCTTGGGCACCCCAAAATTCACCTTGGGGACCCAAAAATCACATTGGGGACCTCAAAATTGACCTTGGGGACCCAAAAATCACCTTGGGGAACCCAAAATTACCCTTGGGGACCTCAAAATTCACCTTGGGGACCTCAAAATTCAACTTGGGGACCCCAAAATCACCTTGGGGAACCCAAAATTATCCTTGGGGACCCCAAAAATCACCTTGGGGACCCCAAAAATCACCTTGGGGACCTCAAAATTCACCTTGGGGACCTCAAAATTACCTTGGGGAACCCAAAATTCACCTTGGGGACCCCAAAATTATCCTTGGGGACCCCAAAATTATCCTTGGGTACCCCAAAATTACCCTTGGGGAACTCAAAAATCACCTTGGGGACCCAAAAATCACCTTGGGGACCCAAAATTTACCCTTGGGGACCCCAAAATTTACCCTTGGGGACCCAAAAACCACCTTGGGGACCCAAAAATTCACCTTGGGGACCCAAAATTACCTTGGGGAACCCAAAATTATCCTTGGGCACCCCAAAATTATCCTTGGGGACATCAAAATTACCCTTGGGGACCCAAAAATCACCTTGGGGACCCAAAAATCACCTTGGGGACCCCAAAATTACCCTTGGGGACCCCAAAATTACCCTTGGGGACCCAAAAATCACATTGGGGACCTCAAAATTCACCTTGGGGAACCCAAAATCCCCTTGGGGACCTCAAAATTATCCTTGGGCACCCCAAAATTCACCTTGGGGACCTCAAAAATCACCTTGGGGACCTCAAAAATGACCTTGGGGACCCAAAAATCACCTTGGGGAACCCAAAATTATCCTTGGGGACCTCAAAATTACCCTTGGGGACCTCAAAATTACCCTTGGGGAACCCAAAATTATCCTTGGGGACCTCAAAATTACCCTTGGGGACCTCAAAATTACCCTTGGGGACCCAAAATTCACCTTGGGGACCTCAAAATTATCCTTGGGGACCCAAAATTCCCCTTGGGGACCTCAAAATTATCTTGGGGACCCAAAAATCACCTTGGGGACCCAAAATTACCTTGGGGACCCCAAAATTCCCCTTGGGGACCTCAAAATTCCCCTTGGGGACCTCAAAATCCTCCTTAATGGCCCCAAAATTCCCCTTTGTGGCACAAAATCCTAATTTGTGGCATAAAATTCCTCTTTGTGGCACAATATTCTTCTTTGTGGCCCCAAAATTCCCTTGGGCACCCCAAAATTCACCCTTGGGGACCTCAAAATTCACCTTGGGGACCCCAAAAATCACCTTGGGGACCTCAAAATTCCCCTTGGGGACCTCAAAATCACCTTGGGGACCTAAAAATCACCTTGGGGACCCCAAAATTACCTTGGGGACCTCAAATTTACCCTTGGGGACCCCAAAATTGCCCTTGGGGACCCAAAATTCACCTTGGGGACCTCAAAATTTACCTTGGGGACCTCAAAATTACCCTTGGGGAACCCAAAATCACCTTGGGGAACCCAAAATTACCCTTGGGGACCTCAAAATTACCCTTGGGGACCCAAAAATCACCTTGGGGACCCAAAAATCACCTTGGGGAACCCAAAATTATCCTTGGGGACCTCAAAATTCACTTGGGGACCCCAAAATTCACCTTGGGGAACCCAAAATCCCCTTGGGCACCCAAAATTTACCTTGGGCACCCAAAATTCACCTTGGGGACCCAAAAATCACCTTGGGGGACCCAAAATTACCCTTGGGGACCTCAAAATTCACCTTGGGGACCCAAAATTCACCTTGGGGACCCCCAAAATTACCCTTGGGCACCCCCAAAATCACCTTGGGGACCCCAAAATTGCCCTTGGGGACCCCAAAATTCACCTTGGGGACCCCAAAATTCACCTTGGGGACCCAAAATTCCCCTTGGACACCCCAAAATTCACCTTGGGGACCCCAAAATTCACCTTGGGGACCCAAAATTCCCCTTGGACACCCCAAAATTTACCTTGGGGACCCCAAAATTACCCTTGGGCACCCCCAAAATCCCCTTGGGGACCCAAAAATCACCTTGGGGACCTCAAAATTCCCCTTGGGGAACCCAAAATTCACCTTGGGGACCCCAAAATTACCTTGGGGACCTCAAAATTTACCTTAGGGAACCCAAAATCCTAATTTGTGGCCTCAAAATTGCTCTTGGGCACCCCAAAATTCCCCTTGGGGACCTCAAAATCCTCCTTAATGGCCCCAAAATTTCCCTTTCTGGCACAAAATCCCCCTTTTTATCCCAAATAATCTCATTTTCTCCCCATCCCCAGGGCCACGGCGGCTGTGGCCGCTACCAGCCCATTATTAACCTCAATAATTCCCATTTTTACCCCCCAATAACCCATTTTTAACCCATTTTTATCCCAAATAATCTCATTTTTCCCTCATTTTTAATCATTTTCTCCCCTCCCCAGGGCCACGGGGGCTGCAGCCGCTACCAGCCCATTATTAACCTCAATAATCCCCATTTTTTCCCCATTTTTTCCCCATTTTTTCCCCATTTTTTCCCCATTTTTTCCCCATTTTTCCCCATTTTTTCCCCATTTTTTCCCCATTTGTTCCCCATTTTTTCCCCATTTTTTCCCCATTTTTCCCCATTTTCAACCATTTTCCCCCCTCCCCAGGGCCACGGAGGCTGTGGCCACTACCAGCCCATTATTAACCTCAATAATTCCCATTTTTATCCCCCAATAGCCCATTTTTAACCCATTTTTAACCCATTTTTAACCCATTTTCTCCCCATTTTTAATCATTTCCCCCTCCCCAGGGCCACGGGGGCTGCAGCCGCTACCAGCCCATTATTAACCTCAATAATCCCCATTTTTTCCCCATTTTTTCCCCATTTTTTCCCCATTTTTTCCCCAATTTTCTCTTTTTTTTCCCCATTTTTTCCCCATTTTTTCCCCATTTTTCCCCATTTTTTCCCCCAATTTTTCCCATTTTTTCCCCATTTTTTCCCCATTTTTTCCCCATTTTTTCCCCATTTTTTCCCCATTTTCCCCATTTTCCCCCATTTTTTCCCCATTTTTTCCCCATTTTTCCCCCATTTTTTCCCCATTTTTTCCCCATTTTTTCCCCATTTTTTCCCCATTTTTTCCCCATTTTTTTCCCCATTTTTCCCCATTTTCAACCATTTTCCCCCCTCCCCAGGGCCACGGAGGCTGTGGCCACTACCAGCCCATTATTAACCTCAATAATTCCCATTTTTACCCCCCAATAACCCATTTTTCTCCATTTTTAACCCATTTTAACCCATTTTAACCCATTTTAACCCATTTTTAACCCATTTTTAACCATTTTCCCCCCTCCCCAGGGCCACGGGGGCTGTGGCTGCTACCAGCCCATTATTAACCTCAATAATTCCCATTTTTACCAACCAATAACCCATTTTTAACCCATTTTAACCCATTTTTATCCCAAATAATCTCATTTTTACCCCATTTTTAATCATTTCCCCATCCCCAGGGCCACGGGGGCTGCAGCCGCTACCAGCCCATTATTAACCTCAATAATTCCCATTTTTCCCTATTTTTTCTCAATTTTTTCCCCATTTTTTCCCCATTTTTCCCCATTTTTTCCCCATTTTTTCCCCATTTTTCCCCCATTTTTAACCCATTTTCCCCCTTTTCCCCCCATTTTTTCCCCATTTTTTCCCCATTTTTTCCTTTTTTTTCCCCTTTTTTCCCTTTTTTTCCCCATTTACTCCCCATTTACTCCCCATTTACTCCCCATTTACTCCCCATTTACTCCCCATTTACTCCCCATTTACTCCCCATTTTTAACCCATTTTCTCCCCATTTCCCCATCCCCAGGGCCACGGGGGCTGTGGCCGCTACCAGCCCATTATTAACCTCAATAATTCCCATTTTTTCCCCATTTTTTCTCCATTTCTTCCCCATTTTAAATCCATTTTTCCTCCATTTTTTCCCCATTTTTTCACCATTTTCTCCCCATTTTTTCCCTGTTTGTTCCCCATTTTTAACCCATTTTCTCCCCATTTCCCCATCCCCAGGGCCACGGGGGCTGTGGCCGCTACCAGCCCATTATTAACCTCAATAATTCCCATTTTTACCAACCAATAACCCATTTTTCTCCATTTTTAACCCATTTTTTCCCTGTTTTTATCCCAAATAATCTCATTTTTACCCCATTTTTAATCATTTCTCCCCTCCCCAGGGCCACAGCGACTGTGGCCGCTACCAGCCCATTATTAACCTCAGTAATTCCCATTTTTACCCCCCAGTAATCCATTTTTTCCCCATTTTTTCCCCATTTTTTCCCCATTTTTTTCATTTTTTTCCCTTTTTCCCATTTTTTTCCCCCAATTTTCCCCATTTTTTTCCCCATTTTTTTCCCATTTTTTCCCCGTTTTTTCCCCTTTTTTCCCCTTTTTCCCCCATTTTTTCACCATTTCTTCCCCATTTTAAATCCATTTTCTCCCCATTTTCTCCTCATTTTCTCCCCATTTTTAATTGTTTTCTCCCCTCCCCAGGGTCACAGGGGCTGCAGCCGCTACCAGCCCATTATTAACCCAAATAATTCCCATTTTCACCCCCCAATAACCCATTTTTCCCCATTTTTTCCCCATTTCCCCCTCCCCAGGGCCACGGCGGCTGCGGCCGGTACCAGCCCATTATTAACCTCAATAATTCCCATTTTTTCTCCATTTTTTCTCCATTTTTTCTCCATTTTCCCCCCATTTTTTCCCCATTTTTTCACCCATTTTTTCCCCATTTTTTCCTTTTTTTTCCCTTTTTTTCCCTTTTTTTTCCCTTTTTTTCCCTTTTTTTCCCCATTTACTCTCCATTTTTAACCCATTTACTCCCCATTTTTAACCCATTTTCTCCCCATTTCCCCCTCCCCAGGGCCACGGCGGCTGCGGCCGCTACCAGCCCATTATTAACCTCAATAATTCCCATTTTTACCCCCCAATAGCCCATTTTTCTCCATTTTTCTCCATTTTTAACCCATTTTTAACCCATTTTTAACCCATTTTCTCCCCATTTTCTCCCCATTTCCCCCTCCCCAGGGCCACGGGGGCAGCGGCCGCTACCAGCCCATTATTAACCCAAATAATTCCCATTTTTACCTCCCAATAACCCATTTTCCCTTCCCAATAACCCATTTCCCCCCATTTTTTGCCCCCAATAACCCCATTTTTCCCCATTTTCTCCCCATTTTTAATCATTTCTCCCCTCCCCAGGGCCACGGGGGCTGTGGCCGCTACCAGCCCATTATTAACCTCAATAATTTCCATTTGTACCCCCCAATAAACCATATTTATTCCCATTTTTACCCCCAATAATCCATTTTTAACCCATTTTTAACCCATTTTCTCCCCATTTTCTCCCCATTGTCTCCCCTCCCCAGGGCCACGGGGGCTGCGGCCGCTACCAGCCCATTATTAACCTCAATAATTCCCAGTTTTACCCCCCAATAACCCATTTTTAACCCATTTTTAACCCATTTTTAATCATTTCCCACCTCCCCAGGGCCACGGCGACTGTGGCTGCTACCAGCCCATTATTAACCCAAATAATTCCCAGTTTTACCCCCCAATAACCCATTTTTAACCCATTTTTAACCCATTTTTAATCATTTCCCCCTCCCCAGGGCCACGGCGGCTGCGGCCGCTACCAGCCCATTATTAACCTCAATAATTCCCATTTTTTCTCCATTTTTTCTCCATTTTTCCCCATTTTTTCCCCCTTTTTTCCCTCTTTTTTCCCCTTTTTTCCCCTTTTTTCCCCATTTTCTCCCCATTTTTTCCCCGTTTTTTCCCCATTTTTTCCCCATTTTTAATCATTTCCCCCCTCCCCAGGGCCACGGGGGCTGCGGCCGCTACCAGCCCATTATTAACCTCAATAAGTCCCATTTTTACCCCCCAATAACCCATTTTTAACCCATTTTTAACCCATTTTTTCCCCATTTTCTCCCCATTTTCTCCCCATTTCTCCCCTCCCCAGGGCCACGGCGGCTGCGGCCGCTACCAGCCCATTATTAACCTCAATAATTCCCATTTTTTCTCCATTTTTTCTCCATTTTTCCCCATTTTTTCCCTCTTTTTTCCCTCTTTTTTCCCCTTTTTTCCCCTTTTTTCCCCATTTTCTCCCCATTTTTTCCCCGTTTTTTCCCCATTTTCTCCCCATTTTTAATCATTTTCCCCTCCCCAGGGCCACGGCGGCTGCGGCCGCTACCAGCCCATTATTAACCTCAATAATTCCCATTTTTACCCCCAATAACCCATTTTTAACCCATTTTTTCCCCATTTTTAATCATTTCCCCCTCCCCAGGGCCGCTGCGGCCGGTACCAGCCCATTATTAACCTCAATAATTCCCATTTTTTCCCCATTTTTTCTCCAGTTTAAATCCGTTTTTCCTCCATTTTTTCCCCATTTTTAATCATTTCCCCCCTCCCCAGGGCCACGGGGGCTGTGGCCGCTACCAACCCCTGTTCTTAGCCCAAATAACCCATTTTTATCTCATTTTTGCCCCCAATAACCCCATTTTCTCCCCATTTTCTCCCCATTTTTAATCATTTTTAATCATTTTCCCCCATCCCCAGGGCCACGGGGGCTGTGGCTGCTACCAGCCCATTATTAACCTGGTAATTCCCATTTTTACCCCCCAATAACCCATTTTTCTCCATTTTTACCCCATTTTTAACCCATTTTTAACCCATTTTTACCCCGTTTTTAATCATTTCTCCCCTCCCCAGGGCCACGGGGGCTGTGGCCGCTACCAGCCCATTATTAACCTCAATAATTCCCATTTTTACTCCCCAATAGCCCATTTTTAACCCTTTTTTCCCCATTTTCTCCCCATTTTCTCCCCATTTCCCCCTCCCCAGGGCCACGACGGCTGCGGCCGCTACCAGCCCATTATTAACCTCAATAATTCCCATTTTTTCTCCATTTTTTCTCCATTTTTTCCCCATTTTTTCCCCCTTTTTTCCCTCTTTTTTCCCTTTTTTTTCCCCCTTTTTTCCCCATTTTCTCCCCATTTTTTCCCCGTTTTTTCCCCATTTTCTCCCCATTTTTAATCATTTCCCCCCTCCCCAGGGCCACGGCGGCTGCGGCCGCTACCAGCCCATTATTAACCTCAATAAGTCCCATTTTTACCCCCCAATAACCCATTTTTACCCCCCAATAACCCATTTTTAACCCATTTTTTCCCCCCAATAATCCATTTTCTCCCCATTTTCTCCCCATTTCCCCCTCCCCAGGGCCACGGCGGCTGCGGCCGCTACCAGCCCATTATTAACCTCAATAATTCCCATTTTTTCTCCATTTTTTCTCCATTTTTCCCCATTTTTTCCCCCTTTTTTCCCTCTTTTTTCCCCTTTTTTCCCCTTTTTTCCCCATTTTCTCCCCATTTTTTCCCCGTTTTTTCCCCATTTTCTCCCCATTTTTAATCATTTTCTCCCCTCCCCAGGGCCACGGCGGCTGTGGCTGCTACCAGCCCATTATTAACCTCAATAATTCCCATTTTTACTCCCCAATAACCCATTTTTAACCCATTTTTCCCCATTTTTTCCCCATTTTTAACCATTTTCCCCCCTCCCCAGGGCCACGGCAGCTGCGGCCGCTACCAGCCCATTATTAACCTCAATAATTCCCATTTTTTCTCCATTTTTTCTCCATTTTTTCCCCATTTTTTCCCCCTTTTTTCCCTCTTTTTTCCCTTTTTTTTCCCCCTTTTTTCCCCATTTTCTCCCCATTTTTTCCCCGTTTTTTCCCCATTTTCTCCCCATTTTTAATCATTTCCCCCCTCCCCAGGGCCACGGGGGCTGCGGCCGCTACCAGCCCATTATTAACCTCAATAATTCCCATTTTTACTCCCCAATAGCCCATTTTTAACCCATTTTTCCCCATTTTTTCCCCATTTTTAACCATTTTCTCCCCTCCCCAGGGCCACAGGGGCTGTGGCCACTACCAGCCCATTATTAACCTCAATAATTCCCATTTTTTTCCCCATTTTTTCCCCATTTTTTCCCCATTTTTTTACCCCATTATATTTATTTTCCCCATTTTTTCCCCATTTTTTACCCCATTTTTTCCCCATTTTTACCCTCCAATAACCCATTTTCCCTCCATTTTCTCCCCATTTTCTCCCCATTTTCCCCTCCCCAGGGCCACGGCGGCTGCGGCTGCTACCAGCCCATTATTAACCTCAATAATTCCCATTTTTAACCCATTTTTTCCCCATTTTCTCCCCATTTTCTCCCCATTTCCCCCTCCCCAGGGCCACGGCGGCTGTGGCCGCTACCAGCCCATTATTAACCTCAATAATTCCCATTTTTAACCCATTTTCCCCCCATTTTTAACCATTTTCTCCCCTCCCCAGGGCCACGGCGGCTGCGGCCGCTACCAGCCGCGCATCCGGCGCTCGGGGCTGGAGCTCTACGCCGAGTGGAAACACGTCAACGAGGATTCCCAGGAGAAGAAGATCCTGCTGAGCCCCGAGCGCGTGCACGAGATCTTCAAGCGCATCTCGGACGAGGAGTGCTTCGTGCTGGGCATGGACCCCAAGTTCGCCCGGCCCGAGTGGATGGTGTGCACGGTGCTGCCCGTGCCCCCCCTGTCTGTGAGACCTGCCGTGGTCATGCAGGGCTCAGCCAGGAACCAGGTGGGATTTGGGGTCACATTGAGGGGTTTTGGGGTGAATTCATGGGGTTTTGGGGTGTTTGGGGTGAATTTATGGGGTGTTTGGGGTGATATTGGGGTGTGTGTGCACGGTGCTGCCCGTGCCACCCCTGTCTGTGAGACCTGCCGTGGTCATGCAGGGCTCAGCCAGGAACCAGGTGTGATTCAGGGTGATATAGGGTGATATTGGGGTGTTTGGGGTGAATTCATGGGGTTTTGGGGAGAATTCGTGGGGTTTTGGGGTTGTTTGGGGTGATATTGGGGTGATATTGGGGTGTTTGGGGTGATATTGGGGTGTGTGTGCACAGTGCTGCCCGTGCCCCCCCTGTCTGTGAGACCTGCCGTGGTCATGCAGGGCTCAGCCAGGAACCAGGTGGGGTTTGAGAGTCTCACTGTGGGGTTTTGGGGTGAATTCATGGGGTTTTGGGGTAAATTCGTGGGGGTTTTGGGGTGTTTGGGGTGATATTGGGGTGTGTGTGCACGGTGCTGCCCGTGCCACCCCTGTCTGTGAGACCTGCCGTGGTCATGCAGGGCTCAGCCAGGAACCAGGTGGGGTTTGAGAGTTTCACTGTGGGGTTTTGGGGAGAATTCGTGGGGTTTTGGGGTTGTTTGGGGTGATATTGGGGTGTTTGGGGTGAATTCATGGGGTGTGTGTGCACAGTGCTGCCCGTGCCACCCCTGTCTGTGAGACCTGCCGTGGTCATGCAGGGCTCAGCCAGGAACCAGGTGTGCTTTGGGGTGAATTCGTGGGGTTTTGGGGTGAATTCGTGGGGTTTTGGGGTGTTTGGGGTGAATTTATGGGGTGTTTGGGGTGATATTGGGGTGTGTGTGCACAGTGCTGCCCGTGCCCCCCCTGTCTGTGAGACCTGCCGTGGTGATTCAGGGCTCAGCCAGGAACCAGGTGGGCTTTGGGGTCACATTGAGGGGTTTGGGGTGAATTCATGGGGTTTTGGGGTGAATTCGTGGGGTTTTGGGGTGCATTTGGGGTGTTATTGGGGTGTGTGTGCACACTGCTGCCCGTGCCCCCCCTGTCTGTGAGACCTGCCGTGGTCATGCAGGGCTCAGCCAGGAACCAGGTGGGCTTTGGGGTGAATTTTGGAATTTTAGGATGAATTTGTGGGGTTTTAGGGTGATTTTGTGGGGTTTTAGGGTGATACTGTGGGGTTTAGGGTGAATTTGTGGGGTTTTAGGGTGATTTTGTGGGGTTTAGGGTGATTTTGTGGGGTTTTAGGGTGAATTTGTGGGGTTTTAGGATGAATTTGTGGGGTTTTAGGATGAATTTGTGGGATTTAGGGTGATTTTGTGGGGTTTTAGGGTGAATTTGTGGGTTTTAGGGTGATACTGTGGGGTTTAGGGTGATTTTGTGGGGTTTTAGGGTGAATTTGTGGGGTTTAGGGTGATTTTGTGGGGTTTAGGGTGATTTTGTGGGGTTTTAGGGTGATACTGTGGGGTTTTAGGGTGGTTTTTTTTGGCTGCTGCAGTTTTTTTTTGGGATATTGGGGTGTTTGTGGCACCCTGCTGCCCATACTGGTTCTCTGGTTTTGCTGGACTCTTCCCACACCCAGCTGTGCCCTGGGGCAGCTTTTGGGGTTCCCTGGTGCCTTTTGGGGTTCCCTGGTGCCTTTTGGGGTTCCCTGATGCCTTTTGGGGTCTCCCCTCTCCTTGTACTCCCCCATTAGGCCCCCCCCATTCCCATCCCCGCATCACTCTGAGCATTCTCCCCTCCCTTTACCAACACCAAACCCCCTCATTAATCAATTTTAAAGGGTCACCCCACTAATTTTTGGGGTGTCCCCAGGATGACCTGACCCACAAGCTGGCCGACATCGTGAAGATCAACAACCAGCTGAGGCGCAACGAGCAGAACGGGGCGGCCGCGCACGTCATCGCCGAGGACGTCAAACTGCTGCAGTTCCACGTGGCCACCATGGTGGACAACGAGCTGCCCGGGCTGCCCAGGGTGAGGGAGGGGTCACTCAGGGGTCACAGAGCAATTTTGGGGGGTCACAGAGCAATTTTGGGGTGACACAGGTAGAATTGGGGTCCCCGTGTCACACCCACGGCGGTCAAACTGCTGCAGTTCCACGTGGCCACCGTGGTGGACAAGGAGCTGCCCAGGGTGAGGGAGGGGTCTGGGGGGTCACTGAGAGGTCACACAGGGGTCACAGAGCAATTTTGGGGGTCACAGAGCAATTTTGGGGTCACTCAGGGGTCACAGAGCAATTTTGGGGTGACACAGGTAGAATTGGGGTCCCCGTGTCACACCCACGGAGGTCAAACTGCTGCAGTTCCACGTGGCCACCGTGGTGGACAACGAGCTGCCCGGGCTGCCCAGGGTGAGGGAGGGGTCACTCAGGGGTCACAGAGGGGTTTTGGGGTCACTCAGGGGTCACAGAACAATTTTGGGGGGTCACAGAGCAATTTTGGGGTGACACAGGTAGAATTGGGGTCCCCATGTTCCCCCCATGGAGGTCAAACTGCTGCAGTTCCACGTGGCCACCGTGGTGGACAACGAGCTGCCCAGGGTGAGGGAGGGGTCACTGAGAGGTCAGTCAGGGGTCACAGAGAGGTTTTGGGGTCACACAGAGGTTTTGGGGTCACTCAGGGGTCACAGAGAGGTTTTGGGGTGACACAGGTAGAATTGGGGTCCCCATGTCACACTCACAAAGGTCAAACTGCTGCAGTTCCACGTGGCCACCGTGGTGGACAAGGGGCTGCCCAGGGTGAGAGAGAGGTCACTGAGAGGTCACACAGGGGTCACGCAGAGGTTTTGGGGTCACAACAGGGGTCACAGAGCAATTTTGGGGTGACACAGGTAGAATTGGGGTCCCCATGTCCCACCCACGGAGGTCAAACTGCTGCAGTTCCACGTGGCCACCGTGGTGGACAAGGGGCTGCCCAGGGTGAGGGAGGGGTCACTGAGAGGTTTTGGGGTCACAGAGAGGTCACTCAGGGGTCACAGAGAGGTTTTGAGGTCACTCAGGGGTCACAGAGAGGTTTTGGGGTCACACAGGGGTCACAGAGCAATTTTGGGGTGACACAGGTAGAATTGGGGTCCCCATGTTCCCCCCATGGAGGTCAAACTGCTGCAGTTCCACGTGGCCACCGTGGTGGACAAGGGGCTGCCCAGGGTGAGAGAGAGGTCACTGAGAGGTCACACAGGGGTCACGCAGAGGTTTTGGGGTCACAACAGGGGTCACAGAGCAATTTTGGGGTGACACAGGTAGAATTGGGGTCCCCATGTCCCACCCACGGAGGTCAAACTGCTGCAGTTCCACGTGGCCACCGTGGTGGACAAGGGGCTGCCCAGGGTGAGGGAGGGGTCACTGAGAGGTTTTGGGGTCACAGAGAGGTCACTCAGGGGTCACAGAGAGGTTTTGAGGTCACTCAGGGGTCACAGAGAGGTTTTGGGGTCACACAGGGGTCACAGAGCAATTTTGGGGTGACACAGGTAGAATTGGGGTCCCCATGTTCCCCCCATGGAGGTCAAACTGCTGCAGTTCCACGTGGCCACCATGGTGGACAAGGGGCTGCCCAGGGTGAGGGAGGGGTCACAGAGAGGTCACACAGAGGTTTTGGGGTCACACAGGGGTCACAGAGAGGTTTTGGGGTGACACAGGTAGAATTGGGGTCCCCATATCCCACCCACGGAGGTCAAACTGCTGCAGTTCCACGTGGCCACCGTGGTGGACAAGGAGATGCCCAGGGTGAGAGAGAGGTCACACAGAGGTCACACAGGGGTCACAGAGGGGCTTTGGGGTCACACAGGGGTCACAGAGCAGTTTTGGGGGTCACAGAGCAATTTTGGGGTGACACAGGTAGAATTGGGGTCCCCGTGTCCCACCCACGGAGGTCAAACTGCTGCGGTTCCATGTGGCCACCATGGTGGACAATGAGCTGACCAGGGTGAGAGAGAGGTCACAGAGGGGTTTTGGGGTCACAGAGAGGTCACACAGGGGTCACTCAGGGGTCACAGAGCAATTTTGGGGTGACACAGGTAGAATTGGGGTCCCCATGTTCCCCCCATGGAGGTCAAACTGCTGCAGTTCCACGTGGCCACCGTGGTGGACAAGGAGCTGCCCAGGGTGAGGGAGGGGTCACTCAGGGGTCACTCAGGGGTCACACAGGGGTCACAGAGGGGTTTGGGGGTCACTCAGGGGTCACTCAGGGATTTTTGGGGTCACAGATGGGACAAGAAGGAGACAAGTGGGGACAAAGCACCCTGAGAACTCCCTGAGCCCCCCAAAATCACGGGGACATTCCTGGAGAGATCAATTTATGTCCCACAGCATCCTGATTTTTGGGGTGTTTTTAGGGGCTCAAATCCCCCCTGACCCCCCAATTTCTGACCCCCCAGGCCATGCAGAATTCAGGGGATCCCCAAAATGTGTTTTGCTCCCCCAAACCCCTCCCTGAACCTCTCAATAACCCAGGGATGGATCCAGGATGATCAGTTAATGTCTCCCAGAGCATCCTGGATTTTTGAGGTGTTTTTAGGGGCTCAAATCCCCCCTGACCCCCCAATTTTTACCTCTTTAAGCCATAAAAAAATTAGGGGATCCCCCAAATTGTTTTTGCTACTCCAAGTCCCCCCAAAATCCCAGCAGGAGCTGAGAACATTCCTGGCAGGATCAATTTATACTTTCCAGTGCATCCTGGATTTTTGGGGTGTTTTTGGGGGCTCAAACCCCCCCTGACCCCCCAATTTCTGCCCACCCAGGCAATGCAAAATTTAGGGGATCCCCCAAATACGATTTGCTTCTTCAAGCCCCCCAAAATCCCAGCAGGAGCTGAGAACATTCATAGGAGAAACAATTTATGTCTCTCAGAGCATCCTGGATTTTTGGGGTGTTTTTAGGGGCTCAAATCCCCCCTGACCCCACATTTTCTGCCCACCCCAGGCCATGCAGAATTCAGGGGATCCCCAAAATGTTTTTTGCTCCCCCAAACCCCTCCCTGAACCCCTCAATAACCCAGGGATGGATCCAGGATGATCAGTTTATGTCTCCCAGAGCATCCTGGATTTTTGGGGTGTTTTTAGGGGCTCAAACCCCCCCTGACCCCCCATTTTCTACCTCCTTAAGCCATACAAAATTTTGGGGATCCCCCACATGGTTTTTGCTACTCCAAGTCCCCCCAAAATCCCAGCAGGAGCTGAGAACATTCCTGGCAGGATCAATTTATACTTTCCAGTGCATCCTGGATTTTTGGGGTGTTTTTGAGGTGTTTTTAGGGGTTCAAACCCCCCCTGACCCCCCAATTTCTGCCCACCCAGGCCATGCAAAATTTAGGGGATCCCCCAAATATGATTTTCTTCTTCAAGCTCCCCAAAATCACAGCAGGAGCTGAGAACATTCATAGGAGAAACAATTTATGTCTCCCAGAGCATCCTGGATTTTTGGGGTGTTTTTAGGGGCTCAAATCCCCCCTGACCCCACATTTTCTGCCCACCCCAGGCCATGCAGAATTCAGGGGATCCCCCAAATATTTTTTGCTCCCCCAAACCCCTCCCTGAACCCCTCAATAACTCAGGGATGGATCCAGGATGATCAGTTTATGTCTCCCAGAGCATCCTGGATTTTTGGGGTGTTTTTAGGGGCTCAAACCCCCACTGACCCCCCATTTTCTACCTCCTTAAGCTATAACAAATTTAGGGGATCCCCCAAATATGATTTGCTACTCCAAACCTTCCCAAAATCCCAGCAGGAGCTGAGAACATTCCTGGCAGGATCAATTTATACTTTCCAGCGCGTCCTGGATTTTTGGGGTGTTTTTGAAGTGTTTTTAGGGGTTCAAACCCCCCATGACCCCCCATTTTCTACCTCCTTACGCCATACAAAATTCAGGGGATCCCCCAAATATGATTTTCTTCTTCAAGCCCCCAAAATCCCAGCAGGAGCTGAGAACATTCATAGGAGAAACAATTTATGTCTCCCAGAGCATCCTGAATTTTTGGGGTGTTTTTAGGGGCTCAAATCCCCCCTGACCCCACATTTTCTGACCCCCCAGGCCATGCAGAATTCAGGGGATCCCCAAAATGTTTTTTGCTCCCCCAAACCCCTCCCTGAACCTCTCAATAACCCAGGGATGGATCCAGGATGATCAGTTTATGTCTCCCACAGCATCCTGGATTTTTGGGTGTTTTTGGGGGCTTAATCCCCCCCTGACCCCCCCAATTTCTGACACCCCAGGCCATGCAAAATTTAGGGGATCCCCCAAATATGATTTGCTTCTTCAAGCCCCCAAAATCCCAGCAGGAGCTGAGAACATTCATAGGAGAAACAATTTATGTCTTCCAGAGCATCCTGGATTTTTGGGGTGTTTTTTGGGGCTCAAACCCCCCGTGACCCCCCAATTTCTGACCCCCCAGGCCATGCAAAATTTAGGGGATCCCCCAAATATGATTTGCTTCTTCAAGCCCCCAAAATCACAGCAGGAGCTGAGAACATTCATAGGAGAAACAATTTATGTCTCCCACAGCATCCTGGATTTTTGGGGTGTTTTAGGGGTTCAAACCCCCCTGACCCGCCAATTTCTGACCCCCCAGGCCATGCAGAATTCTGGGGATCCCCCAAATATTTTTTGCTCCCCCAAACCCCTCCCTGAACCTCTCAATAACCCAGGGATGGATCCAGGATGATCAGTTTGTCTCCCAGAGCATCCTGGATTTTTGGGGTGTTTTTAGGGGCTCAAACCCCCCCTGACCCCCCAATTTTTACCTCTTTAAGCCATAAAAAAATTAGGGGATCCCCCAAATTGTTTTTGCTACTCCAAGTCCCCCCAAAATCCCAGCAGGAGCTGAGAATATTCCTGGCAGGATCAATTTATACTTTCCAGCGCATCCTAGATTTTTGGGGTGTTTTTGAGGTGTTTTTAGGGGTTCAAACCCCCCCTGACCCCCCAATTTTCTCCCCCCAGGCCATGCAGAAGTCGGGGCGCCCCCTGAAGTCCCTGAAGCAGCGGCTGAAGGGGAAGGAGGGGCGGGTGAGGGGGAACCTGATGGGCAAGAGGGTGGATTTCAGCGCCCGCACCGTCATCACGCCCGACCCCAACCTGGCCATCGACCAGGTGGGAGTGCCCAGATCCATCGCTGCCAACATGACCTTTGCTGAGATTGTCACCCCCTTCAACATCGACAGGTGGGGTTTAGAAAGGATTTATGGGGTCTGTAGGGGATTTATGGGGGTTTAAAGGGGGTTTATGGGGTGTATAGGGGGATTTATGGGGTTTAGAGAGGGTTTATGGGGGGTTTGGGGTGGGAGTTCCCAGTTCCATCGCTGCCAACGTGACCTTTGCTGAGATTGTCACCCCCTTCAACATCGACAGGTGGGAATTTATGGGGTGTACAGGGGATTTATGGGGTTTAGAGAGGATTTATGGGGATTTATGGGGGATTTATGGGGATTTATGGGGTTTATGGGGGGTTTGGGGTGGGAGTTCCCAGTTCCATCGCTGCCAACGTGACCTTTGCTGAGATTGTCACCCCCTTCAACATCGACAGGTGGGATTTAGAAAGGATTTATGGGGTGTACAGGGGTTTTATGGGGATTTATGGGGTGTTTATGGGGGATTTATGGGGTTTAGAGAGGGTTTATGGGGTGTTTGGGGTGGGAGTTCCCAGATCCATCGCTGCCAACGTGACCTTTGCTGAGATTGTCACCCCCTTCAACATCGACAGGTGGGGTTTAGAAAGGATTTATGGGGTCTATAGGGGATTTATGGGGGATTTATGGGGTTTATGGGGGATTTATGGGGTTTATGGGGTGTTTGGGGTGGGAGTTCCCAGTTCCATCGCTGCCAACGTGACCTTTGCTGAGATTGTCACCCCCTTTGACATTGATAGGTGGGATTTAGAAAGGATTTATGGGGTCTATAGGGGATTTATGGGGGTCTATAGGGGATTTATGGGGTGTTTATGGGGGATTTATGGGGTTTAGAGAGGGTTTATGGGGGGTTTGGGGTGGGAGTTCCCAGATCCATCGCTGCCAACGTGACCTTTGCTGAGATTGTCACCCCCTTCAACATCGACAGGTGGGGTTTAGAAAGGATTTATGGGGTCTGTAGGGGATTTATGGGGGTCTATAGGGGATTTATGGGGTGTTTATGGGGGATTTATGGGGTTTAGAGAGGGTTTATGGGGGGTTTGGGGTGGGAGTTCCCAGTTCCATCGCTGCCAACGTGACCTTTGCTGAGATTGTCACCCCCTTCAACATCGACAGGTGGGGATTAGAAAGGATTTATGGGGTCTATAGGGGATTTATGGGGGATTTATGGGGGATTTATGGGATCTGTAGGGGATTTATGGGGGATTTATGGGATCTGTAGGGGATTTATGGGGATTTATGGGGGTTTATGGGGGATTTATGGGATCTGTAGGGGATTTATGGGGATTTATGGGGTTTATGGGGTGTTTGGGGTGGGAGTTCCCAGATCCATCGCTGCCAACGTGACCTTTGCTGAGATTGTCACCCCCTTCAACATTGACAGGTGGGGTTTGTGGGGGATTTAGGGGGTCTGTAGGGGATTTATGGGGTTTAGAGGGGGTTTATGGAGGATTTATGGGGGATTTATGGGGTTTAGATTAGATTTATGGGGGTTTTTAGAGAATTTAAGGGGGTTTGGGATGGATTTATTGGACTTTAGGATGGATTTATTGGGGTTTGTGATGAACTTATGGAGGCTTGGCGTGATTTATGGGGTTTTGGGATGGATTTATGGCAGCTTGGGGTGATTTATGGGGTTTTGGGGTGGATTTATGGGGTTTTGGGATGGATTTATGGGGGCTTGGGGTGAGTTATCTCCTGCTTGTAGGAATCTGAGGGAGCTCAGGAAGATTTAAGGGTGAAGTGGGTTAAAACAAAAGGATTTTGGGGGCGATTTTAGGGCAGTTTTGGGATGATTTGGGACCATTTAGGAAGTTTTGGGGTAATTTTGGGGCCATTAATGAATCCCCACAAATATTTGGGGGGAACTAATTAGATTTTTTTTGTGTTGATCTCAACAACCCAAAACAACCCCAAACCTTTAAACCCCGTTTTTTTTTCCTGAGTGTGACTAAGAGCTGTGAGCTCAGCCCCTGAGCCCCAAAATGCCCTGAATTCACCCCAAATCCCCTAAATTCACCCCAAAACCCCCTGAATTCACCCCAAATCCCCCCAGGCTGCAGGAGCTGGTTCGCAGGGGGAACAGTCAGTACCCAGGAGCCAAGTACATCATCAGGGACAACGGGGACAGGATCGACCTGCGCTTCCACCCCAAGCCCAGCGACCTGCACCTGCAGATTGGCTACAAGGTGGGAGCCCCAAAACCCCAAAAATCACAGCAGGGACCCCAAAAACCCCAAAATCCAACCAGGGACCCCAAAAATAACAACAGGGACCCCAAAAACCCCAAAATCACAACAGGGACCCCCAGAAACCCCAAACCCAGCCCAAGCCCAGCGACTTGCACCTGCAGATTGGATACAAGGTGGGAGCCCCAAAACCCCAAAAATCACAGCAGGGACCCCAAAATCCAACCAGGGACCCTCAAAATCACAACCGGGGATCCTCAAAAACCCCAAACCCACCCCAAGCCCAGCGACCTGCACCTGCAGATTGGATACAAGGTGGGAGCCCCAAAACCCCAAAAATCACAGCAGGGACCCCAAAAACCCCAAAATCACAACAGGGACCCCCAAAAACCCCAAAACACAGCCAGGGACCCCAAAAATCACAGCAGGGACCCCCAAAAACCCCTAAATGCAATCAGGGAACCCCAAAATCCAACCAGGGACCCCAAAAACCCCAAACCCAGCCCAAGCCCAGTGACCTGCACCTGCAGATTGGATACAAGGTGGGAGCCCCAAAACCCCAAAAATCACAGCAGGGACCCCAAAAACCCCAAAAATCACAGCAGGGACCCCAAAATCCAACCAGGGACCCCCAAAATCACAACAGGGACCCAAAAAACCCCAAACCCACCCCAAGCCCAGCGACCTGCACCTGCAGATTGGATACAAGGTGGGAGCCCCAAAACTCCAAAAATCACAGCAGGGACCCTAAAAACCCCAAAACACAGCCAGGGACCCTCAAAAACCCCAAAATCCAACCAGGGACCCCAAAAACCTCAAACCCAGCCAGGCACCCCAAGCCCAGCGACCTGCACCTGCAGGTTGGGTGCAAGGTGAGAGCCCCAAAACCCCAAAAATCACAGCAGGGAACCCAAAAACCCCTAAATCCAACCAGGGACCCTCAAAAACCCCAAAACACAGCCAGGGACCCCAAAAACCCCAAAAATCACAGCAGGGACCCCAAAAACCCCTAAATCACAACAGGGACCCCCAAAAACCCCAAACCCAGCCAGGCACCCCAAGCCCAGCGACCTGCACCTGCAGGTTGGGTACAAGGTGAGAGCCCCAAAACCCCAAAAATCACAGCAGGGACCCCAAAATCCAACCAGGGACCCCAAAATCACAACCGGGGATCCTCAAAAACCCCAAACCCACCCCAAGCCCAGTGACCTGCAGCTGCAGATTGGCTACAAGGTGGGAGCCCCAAAACCCCAAAAATCACAGCAGGGACCCCAAAATCCAACCAGGGACCCTCAAAAACCCCTAAATCCAATCAGGGACCCTAAAAACCCCAAAATCACAACAGGAACCCGAAGCCCAGTGACCTGCACCTGCAGATTGGCTACAAGGTGGGAGCCCCGAAACCCAGCCAGGCACCCCAAAAACCCCAAAATCCAGCCAGGGATCCTAAAAAACCCCAAAATTCAATCAGGGACCTTAAAAATAACAACAGGGACCCTCAAAAACCCCAAACCCAGCAAGCTACACCTGCAGATTGGCTACAAGGTGAAAGCCCCAAAACCCCAAAAGTCACAGCAGGGACCCCAAAAATCACAGCAGGGAACCCAAAACCCAACCAGGGACCCTCAAAAACCCCTAAATCCAACCAGGGACCCCCAAAATCCAACCAGGGACCCCCAAAAACCCCAAACCCAGCCCAAGCATAGTGACCTGCAGCTGCAGATTGGATACAAGGTGGGAGCCCCAAAAACCCAAAAATCACAGCAGGGACCCCAAAAACCCCAAAACACAGCCAGGGACCCTCAAAAACCCCAAAACACAGCCAGGGACCCCAAAAACCCCTAAATCACAACAGGGACCCCCAAAATCACAACCGGGGATCCTTAAAAACCCGAAACCCACCCCAAGCCCAGTGACCTGCACCTGCAGATTGGGTACAAGGTGGGAGCCCCAAAACCCCAAAAATCACAGCAGGGATCCCAAAAATCACATCAGGGACCCCAAAATCCAACCAGGGACCCTCAAAAACCCCTAAATCCAATCAGGGAACCCCAAAATCCAACCAGGGACCCCCAAAAACCCCTAAATCCAACCAGGGACCCCCAAAATCACAACCGGGGATCCTCAAAAACCCCAAACCCACCCCAAGCCCAGTGACCTGCACCTGCAGATTGGATACAAGGTGGGAGCCCCAAAACCCCAAAAATCACAGCAGGGACCCCAAAAACCCCAAAAATCACAGCAGGGACCCCCAAAAACCCCTAAATCACAACAGGGACCCCAAAAACCCCAAACCCAGCCAGGCACCCCAAGCCCAGGGAGCTGCACCTGCAGATTGGGTACAAGGTGAGAGCCCCAAAACCCCAAAAATCACAGCAGGGACCCCAAAAACCCCTAAATTACAACAGGGACCCCCAAAAACCCCAAACCCAGCCAGGCACCCCAAGCCCAGCGACCTGCACCTGCAGATTGGATACAAGGTGAGAGCCCCAAAAACCCCAAAAATCACAGCAGGGACCCCAAAAATCACTGTGGGGATCCCAAAAACCTGAGGGACACCAAAAACTGCCTGGGGACCCCAAAGCTCAGAGGGTGATTTGTTGGATTTGGGGTTCAAATCCTGATTTGGGGTTCAGAGCTCTGGATTTGGGGTTAAAATTCTGATTTTGGGGTTCAGAGCTCTGGGATTTTGGGATCAGTTCCTGATTTTTTGGGGTTCAGATCCTGATTTTTTTGGGGTTCAAATCCTGATTTTTGGGGTTCAGAGCTCTGGGATTTTGGGATCAGTTCCTGATTTTTTGGGTTCAAATCCTGATTTTGGGGTTCAGAGCTCTGGGATTTTGGGATCAGTTCCTGATTTTTGGGGTTTATATCCTGATTTTGGGGCTCAGAGCTTTGGGTTTGGGGTTCAAATCCTGATTTGGGGTTCAGAGCTCTGGATTTTGGGATCAGTTCCTGATTTTTTGGGGTTCAGATCCTGATTTTTGGGGTTCAAATCCTGATTTTGGGGTTCAGAGCTCTGGGATTTTGGGATCGGTTCCTGATTTTTGGGGTTCAAATCCTGATTTTGGGGCTCAGAGCTTTGGGTTTGGGGTTCAAATCCTGATTTGGGGTTCAGATCCTGATTTTTTGGGTTCAAATCCTGATTTGGGGTTCAGAGCTTTGAGATTTTGGGATCAGATCTTGATTTTTGGGGTTCAAATCCTGATTTTGGGGTTTAGAACTCTGAGATTTTCATCTCAGTTCCTGATTTTTGTGGTTTATATCCTAATTTTGGGATTTAGAGCTCTGGATTTATGGCTCAATCCCTGATTTTGGGGTTCCCAAATCTCAATTTGGGGTCCAATCCACAATTTTACCTTCAAATCTTTACAAATTTGGGTCCGAACCCTCAATTTTGATTTTCACCATGAGAGAACAAATCCAACCCCCAACCCCTCATTTTCCTCATTTTTGGGAGGTTAAAAAAAAACATTTTTGGGGTGTGCTTGATTTTTGGGGTGTGCCCTATTTTTGGGGTGTCCCCACTGATTTTTTTGGGGTTTTTTTGGGGACAGGTGGAGCGTCACATGTGTGATGGGGACATTGTGATCTTCAACCGGCAGCCGACCCTGCACAAGATGTCCATGATGGGCCACAGGGTCAGGATCCTGCCCTGGTCCACATTCAGGCTCAACCTCAGGTAAAAAATCCTAAAATTTATACAAAAAGCCCAAAATTATCCCCAGATCCTGCCCTGGTCTATGTTACAGCTGAACCTCAGGTAAAAAACCCAAAAAACCCAAAATTAAACTCAAAGTTAACCCCAAATCCTGCTCTGGTTCACATTCAGGCTCAACCTCAGGTAAAAAATCCTAAAATTTATCCAAAAAACCCAAAATTATCCCCAGATCCTGCCCTGGTCCAGCTTGTGTCTGAATCTGAGATAAAAAAGCCCAAAAAAACCAAAATTAACCCCAGATCCTGCCCTGGGTCACATTCAGGCTCAACCTCAGGTAAAAAATCCAAAAAAAACAAAATTAACTCAAAATTAACCCCAAATCCTGCCCTGGTTCACATTCAGGCTCAACCTCAGGTAAAAAATCCAAAAAAACCAAAATTATCCCAAAATTATCCCCAGATCCTGCCCTGGTCCGACTTCTGTCTGAATCTGAGGTAAAAAACCCAAAAAAAACCCAAAATTAACCCCAAATCCTGCTCTGGTTCACATTCAGGCTCAACCTCAGGTAAAAAATCCTAAAATTTATCCAAAAAACCCAAAAATATCCCCAAATCCTGCCCTGGTCCAGCTTCTGTCTGAATCTGAGATGAAAAACCCAAAAAAACCCCAAAATTAACCCCAAATCCTGCCCTGGTTCACATTCAGGTTGAACCTCAGGTAAAAAATCCAAAAAAACCAAAATTAACTCAAAATTAACCCCAAATCCTGCTCTGGTTCACATTCAGGCTCAACCTCAGGTAAAAAATCCTAACATTTATCCAAAAAACCCAAAAATATCCCCAAATCCTGCCCTGGTCCAGCTTCTGTCTGAATCTGAGATGAAAAACCCAAAAACCACAAAATTTACCCCAAGAAACCCAAAATTAACCCCAAATCCTGCCCTGGTTCACATTCAGGCTCAACCTCAGGTAAAAAATCCTAAAATTTATCCAAAAAACCCAAAATTATCCCCAGATCCTGCCCTGGTCTATGTTACAGCTGAACCTCAGGTAAAAAACCCAAAAAACCCAAAATTAAACTCAAAATTAACCCCAAGTCCTGTCCTGGTTCACATTCAGGCTCAACCTCAGGTAAAAAACCCAAAATTTACCCCAAAAAGCCCAAATGTCCCCCCAGTGTCACCACGCCCTGCAGCACCAATTCTGATGGTGACGAGATGAACCTGCCCCATGTCCCCTCAATGTCCCCTCAATGTCCCCTCAATGTCCCCCCAATGTCCCTCAATGTCCCCTCAATGTCCCTCAATGTCCCCCAATGTCCCCTCAATGTCCCCCCAATGTCCCCTCAATGTCCCTCAATGTCCCTCAATGTCCCCTCAGTGTCCCCCCAATGTCCCCCCAATGTCCCTCAATGTCCCCCAATGTCCCCAATGTCCCCAAGCCAATGTCCCCAATGTCCCCAATGTCCCCCCAGTGTCCCCAATGTCCCCACAATGTCCCCACAATGTCCCCACAATGTCCCAATGTCCCCCCAGTGTCACCACTCCCTACAGCGCCGATTTTGACGGCGACGAGATGAACCTGCCCCATGTCCCCACAATGTCCCCAATGTGTCCCCACAGTGTCACCATTCCTGACAACGCCAATTTTGATGGCGATGAGATGAACCTGCACCAGTGTCCCCTCAATTTCCCCAATGTCCCTGATACCCTCAGTGTCCCAGTGTCCCCAATGTGTCCCCACAGTGTCACCACTCCCTACAGCGCCGATTTCGACGGTGACGAGATGAACCTGCCTCATGTCCCAGTGTCCCCAATGTCCCTTCAATGTCCCCAGTGTGTCCCCCCAGTGTCACCACTCCCTACAGCGCCGATTTCGACGGTGACGAGATGAACCTGCCCCATGTCCCAATGTCCCCTCAGTGTCCCCAGTGTCCCTGATATCCCCAATGTCCCCGATGTGTCCCCACAGTGTCACCACTCCCTACAACGCTGATTTCGACGGCGACGAGATGAACCTGCCCCATGTCCCAATGTCCCCAATGTCCCTTCAATGTCCCCTCAGTGTCACCACTCCCTACAACGCCGATTTTGATGGTGATGAGATGAACCTGCACCAATGTCCTGTCCCCAATGTCCCCAATGTCCCCAGTGTGTCCCCCCAGTGTCACCACTCCCTACAGCGCCGATTTCGACGGTGACGAGATGAACCTGCCCCATGTCCCCAGTGTCCCCAATGTCCCCAATGTGTCCCCACAGTGTCACCACGCCCTACAACACCGATTTCGATGGTGACAAGATGAACCTGCCCCATGTCCCCAATGTCCCCAATGTCCCCAATGTCCCCAATGTCCCTGTATCCCCAATGTCCCAGTGTCCCCTCAGTGTCCCCAATGTCCCCAATGTCCCCTCAATGTCCCCACAGTGTCACCACTCCCTACAGCGCCGATTTTGACGGCGATGAGATGAACCTGCCCCATGTCCCCAATGTCCCCCCAATGTCCCTGATATCCTCAGTGTCCCCAGTGTCTCCAGTGTCTCAATGTCCCCAGTGTCCCCTCAATGTCCCAATGTCCCCACAGTGTCACCACGCCCTACAACGCCGATTTCGACGGTGACGAGATGAACCTGCCCCATGTCCCCAATGTCCCCTCAGTGTCCCCAGTGTCCCTGATATCCCCAATGTCCCCGATGTGTCCCCACAGTGTCACCACTCCCTACAACGCTGATTTCGACGGCGACAAGATGAACCTGCCCCATGTCCCAATGTCCCCAATGTCCCTTCAATGTCCCCCCAGTGTCACCACTCCCTACAACGCCGATTTCGACGGTGACGAGATGAACCTGCCCCGTGTCCCCAATGTCCCTTCAATGTCCCCACAGTGTCACCACTCCATACAGCGCCGATTTCGACGGTGACGAGATGAACCTGCCCCATGTCCCAGTGTCCCTGATATCCCCAATGTCCCAGTGTCCCCAATGTCCCTTCAATGTCCCCCCAGTGTCACCACTCCCTACAACGCCGATTTCGACGGTGACGAGATGAACCTGCCCCATGTCCCCAATGTCCCTGTTGTGTCCCCCCAGTGTCACCACTCCCTACAACGCCGATTTTGACGGTGACGAGATGAACCTGCACCTGCCGCAGTCGCTGGAGACGCGGGCCGAGATCCAGGAGCTGGCCATGGTGCCCAGGATGATCGTCACCCCCCAGAGCAACCGGCCCGTCATGGGCATCGTGCAGGACACGCTGACGGCCGTGCGCAAGTTCACCAAGAGGGACGTCTTCCTCGAGAGGGTGGGTCCTTGGGGGGTTCAGGGGGGTTTGGGGTGTTTTATGGTGATTTTTGGGGTGGTTTGAGGGGTTTTAGGGTGGGTGTTTGAGGGATTGAATTCAGGACACGCTGACGGCCGTGCACAAGTTCACCAAGAGGGACGTCTTCCTCAAGAGCGTCCGTTGGGGGTGGGGTTTGGGGGTGTTTGGGGTCGTTTAGGGTCGTTTTGGGGTTGGTTTGAGGTGTTTTTGGGGTTGGTTTGAGGGGTTGTAGGGCAGGTGTTTGAGGTAGGTTTAGTCCAGGACACGCTGACGGCCGTGCGCAAGTTCACCCAGAGGGACGTCTTCCTCCAGAGGGTGGGTGCTGAGGGGGATTCAGGGGGTTTTGGGGTTGTTTAGGATGGTTTTGGGGTGGTTTATGGTGATTTTGGGGTGGTTTGAGGTGAAATCAGGAGATTTGAGGGGTTTGGTTCAGGACACGCTGACGGCCGTGCGCAAGTTCACCAAGAGGGACGTCTTCCTCAAGAGGGTCCGTTTGGGGGGGATTTGGGGGGTTTTAGGGTGATTTGAGATCATTTGGGGTTAATTTGGAGTGATTTATGGTGGTTTTGGGGTTGGTTTGAGTTGTTTTTGGGGTGATTTGAGGGGTTTTAGGGCAGGTGTTTGAGGTGGGTTTAGTTCAGGACACGCTGACGGCCGTGCACAAGTTCACCAAGAGGGACGTCTTCCTCCAGAGGGTCAGTCCTGGGGAGAATTCAGGGGGATTTAGAGTTGTTTTGGGATGATTTGAGGGTTTTTTTGAGGTGATTTTTGGGATGATTTGAGGGGTTTTAGGGCAGGTGTTTGAGGGGTTGAATTCAGGACACGCTGACGGCCGTGCTCAGATTCACCAAGAGGGACGTCTTCCTCCAGAGGGTGGGTCCTGGGGGGGTGGTTTGGGGGTGTTTGGGGTTGTTTTGGGTCGTTTTGGGGTTGGTTTGAGGTGTTTTTGGGGTTGGTTTGAGTTGTTTTTGGGGTTGGTTTGAGGGGTTTTAGGGCAGGTGTTTGAGGTGGGTTGAGTTCAGGACACGCTGACGGCCGTGCTCAGATTCACCAAGAGGGACGTCTTCCTCCAGAGGATGGGTGCTGAGGGGGATTCAGGGGGTTTTGGGGTTGTTTAGGATGGTTTTGGGGTGGTTTATGGTGATTTTGGGGTGGTTTGAGGTGAAATCAGGAGATTTGAGGGGTTTAGTTCAGGACACGCTGACGGCCGTGCACAAGTTCACCAAGAGGGACGTCTTCCTCCAGAGGGTCTGTTTGGGGGGGATTCAGGGGGTTTTAGGGTGGTTTAAGATAATTTGGGGTTAATTTGGAGTGGTTTATGGTGTTTTTGGGGTTGGTTTGAGTTGTTTTTGGGGTGATCTGAGGGGTTTTAGGGCAGGTGTTTGAGGTGGGTTGAATTCAGGACACGCGGACGGCCGTGCGCAAGTTCACCAAGAGGGACGTCTTCCTCCAGAGGGTCAGTTTGGGCGAAATTTGGGGGATTTAGGGTCATTTTGGGGTGATTTAGGATGATTTTTGAGGTGATTTGAGGTCATTTGGGGTTGGTCTGAGGTGGTTTTCGGGTGATCTGGACAAGGTTTAGGAGGTGGTTTTAGGACACCGCGTGGAATTTCACTAAGAAACGTTTTCCTGCACAAAGTTGAGTTTTGGGGTGATTTAGGGTCATTTTGGGGTGATTTAGGGTCATTTTGGGGTGATTTAGGGTCATTTTGGGGTGATTTAGGGTCATTTTGGGGTGATTTGAGGGGTTTTAGGGCAGCTGTTTGAGGTGGGGTTGAGCTCAGGACACGCTCATGGTTGGGAAGATGCTCCAACCCCAGTGAAGGGGGTTTGGGACATTTTTGGGACATTTTTAGGAACATTTTTGGGACATTTTTAGGACATTTTGGGATCTCTATGGGATTATCTCAATCATTGACATTTTTGGGATTTTTTTTTGGGTGTCCCCAGGGCGAGGTGATGAACCTGCTGATGTTCCTGTCCATTTGGGATGTGGATTTTGGGATATTTTAGGACATTTTTAGGACACTTTAGGACATTTTGGGATCTCTATGGGGTTATCTCAATCATTGACATTTCTGGGCTGTTTTTGGGATTTTTTGGGTGTCCCCAGGGCGAGGTGATGAACCTGCTGATGTTCCTGTCCATTTGGGATGTGGATTTTGGGATATTTTAGGACATTTTTAGGACATTTTGGGATCTCTATGGGGTTATCTAAACTATTGACATTTTTGGGGTGTTTTTGGGATTTTTTTGGGTGTCCCCAGGGCGAGGTGATGAACCTGCTGATGTTCCTGTCCACCTGGGATGGGAATTTTGGGATATTTTAGGATATTTTGGGATCTCTATGGTATTATCTCTATCATTGACATTTCTGGGGTGTTTTTGGGATTTTTTTGGGTTCCTACAGGGCGAGGTGATGAACCTGCTGATGTTCCTGTCCACCTGGGATGGGGATTTTGGGATATTTTAGGACATTTTTAGGACATTTTTGTGACATTTTTGTGACATTTTGGGATCTCTATGGGATTATCTCAATCATTGACATTTTTGGGATTTTTTTGGGTGTCCCCAGGGCGAGGTGATGAACCTGCTGATGTTCCTGTCCACCTGGGATGGGAATTTTGGGGTGTTTTGGGACGTTTTGGGATTATCTCAATTATTGACATCTCTGGGGTGTTTTTGGGATTTTTTTGGGTTCCTACAGGGCGAGGTGATGAACCTGCTGATGTTCCTGCCCACCTGGGATGTGGATTTTGGGATATTTCAGGACATTTTTAGAACATTTTGGGATCTCTATGGGATTATCTCAATCATTGACATTTTTGGGATTTTTTTTGGGTTCCTACAGGGCGAGGTGATGAACCTGCTGATGTTCCTGTCCATTTGGGATGTGGATTTTGGGATATTTTAGGACATTTTAGGACATTTTGGGATCTCTATGGGATTATCTCAATCATTGACATTTTTGGAATTTTTTTTTGGGTGTCCCCAGGGCGAGGTGATGAACCTGCTGATGTTCCTGTCCACCTGGGATGGGAATTTTGGGGTGTTTTGGGACATTTTGGGATTATCTCAATCATTGACATTTCTGGGGTGTTTTTGGGATTTTTTTGGGTGTCCCCAGGGCGAGGTGATGAACCTGCTGATGTTCCTGTCCACCTGGGATGGGGATTTTGGGATATTTTAGGACATTTTAGGACATTTTGGGATCTCTATGGGATTATCTCTATCATTGACATTTCTGGGGTGTTTTTGGGATTTTTTTTGGGTTCCTACAGGGCGAGGTGATGAACCTGCTGATGTTCCTGTCCACCTGGGATGGGGATTTTGGGATATTTTAGGACATTTTTAGGACATTTTGGGATCTCTATGGGATTATCTCAATTATTGACATTTTTGGGATTTTTTTTTGGGTGTCCCCAGGGCGAGGTGATGAATCTGCTGATGTTCCTGTCCACCTGGGATGGGGATTTTGGGATATTTTAGGACATTTTAGGACATTTTGGGATCTCTATGGGATTATCTCAATCATTGACATTTTTGGGATTTTTTTGGGTGTCCCCAGGGCGAGGTGATGAACCTGCTGATGTTCCTGTCCATTTGGGATGTGGATTTTGGGATATTTTAGGACATTTTTAGGACACTTTAGGACATTTTGGGATCTCTATGGGATTATCTCAATCATTGACATTTTTGGGGTGTTTTTGGGATTTTTTTTTGGGTTCCTACAGGGCGAGGTGATGAACCTGCTGATGTTCCTGTCCATTTAGGATGGGAATTTTGGGATATTTTAGGACATTTTGGGATCTCTATGGGATTATCTCAATCATTGACATTTTTGGGATTTTTTTTTTGGGTGTCCCCAGGGCGAGGTGATAAACCTGCTGATGTTCCTGTCCACCTGGGATGGGGATTTTGGGATATTTTAGGACATTTTTAGGACATTTTTAGGACATTTTTGTGACATTTTGGGATCTCTATGGGATTATCTCAATTATTGACAATTTTGGGATTTTTTTTTGGGTGTCCCCAGGGCGAGGTGATGAACCTGCTGATGTTCCTGTCCATTTGGGATGGGAATTTTGGGATATTTTAGGACATTTTGGGATCTCTATGGGGTTATCTCAATCATTGACATTTTTGGGGTGTTTTTGGGATTTTTTTGGGTTCCTACAGGGCGAGGTGATGAACCTGCTGATGTTCCTGTCCATTTGGGATGTGGATTTTGGGATATTTTAGGACATTTTTAGGACATTTTGGGATCTCTATGGGATTATCTCAATCATTGACATTTTTGGGATTTTTTTTTGGGTGTCCCCAGGGCGAGGTGATGAACCTGCTGATGTTCCTGTCCACCTGGGATGTGGATTTTGGGATATTTTAGGACATTTTTAGGACATTTTTGTGACATTCTGGGATCTCTATGGGATTATCTCAATCATTGACATTTTTGGGATTTTTTTTGGGTGTCCGCAGGGCGAGGTGATGAACCTGCTGATGTTCCTGTCCATTTGGGATGGGAATTTTGGGATATTTTAGGACATTTTGGGATCTCTATGGGGTTATCTCAATCACTGACATTTTTGGGGTGTTTTTGGGATTTTTTTGGGTTCCTGCAGGGCGAGGTGATGAACCTGCTGATGTTCCTGTCCACCTGGGATGGGAATTTTGGGATATTTTAGGATATTTTGGGATCTCTATGGGATTATCTCAATCATTGACATTTTTGGGATTTTTTTTGGGTGTCCCCAGGGCGAGGTGATGAACCTGCTGATGTTCCTGTCCACCTGGGATGGGGATTTTGGGATATTTTAGGACATTTTTAGGACATTTTGGGATCTCTATGGGATTATCTCAATCATTGACATTTTTGGGATTTTTTTGGGTGTCCCCAGGGCGAGGTGATGAACCTGCTGATGTTCCTCTCCACCTGGGATGGCAAGGTGCCCCAACCTGCCATCCTGAAGCCCAGGCCCCTCTGGACAGGGAAACAAATCTTCTCCCTGATCATCCCCGGGCACATCAACTGCATCCGCACGCACAGCACGCACCCCGACGACGAGGACAGCGGCCCCTACAAGCACATCTCCCCTGGGGACACCAAGGTGGGGCTGGGGGGTCTGGGTGGGGTCTGGGGGGGGTTTGAGGGGGTCTCAGGGGGGTTTGGGGTGATCTGAGGGGGTTTGAGAAGATTAGGGGTGATCTGAGGGGGGTTTGGGTGGGGATTGAGGGGGTTTGAGAGGGTTTGAAATGCTCTCAGGGGGTTTGGGTGGGGATTGAGGGGGTTTGGGTGGGATCTGAGGGGGTTTGAGGGGGTTTGGGTGGGGATTGAGGGGGTTTGGGGTGATCTGAGGGGGATTTGGGGTGGTTTTTGATGGGATCTGAGAGGGTTTGAGGGGGTTTTGGGTGGTCTCAGGGGGGTTTGGGGGGGGGTTTGAAGTGGTCTCAGGGGGTTTAGTTGGGGTTTGAGGGAGTTTGGGGTGATCTGAGGGGGGTTTGGGGTGGGGTCTGAGGAGTTTGGGGGGGTTTGGGTGGGATATATGAGGGGTTTGAGGGGGTTTTGGGTGGGATATGAGGGGGTTTGGGTGGGATCTGAGGGGGTTTGAGGGGGTTTGGGGTGATCTGAGGGGGGTTTGGGGTGGTCTCAGAGGGTTTGGGTGGGATCTGATGGGGTTTGGGGTGGTTTTTGATGGGATCTGAGAGGGTTTGAGGGGGTTTTGGGTGGTCTCAGGGGGTTTGGGTGGGGATTGAGGGGGTTTGGGGTGATCTGGGTGGGTTTGAGGTGGTTTTGGGTGGTCTCAGGGGGGTTTGAGGTGGTTTTGGGTGGTCTCAGGGGGTTTGGGTGGGATGTGATGGGGTTTTGGGATGGTTTGTGGGGGTTTTGGGTGGTCTCAGGGGGTTTAGTTGGGGTTTGAGGTGGTCTCAGGGGGGTCTGAGGTGGTTTTGGGTGATCTGGGTGGGTTTGGGGATGGTCTTAGGGGGGTTTGGGTGGGGTTTGAGGGGTTTTGGGTTGGTTTGAGGGGGTTTGAAGTGGGATCTAAGGGGGTTTGGGGGCGTTTAAGGAGGTTAGGGGTGATCTGAGGGGGGTTTGGGGTGGGGTCTGAGGGGTTTGGGGGGGTCTTGGGTGATCTCAGGGGGTTTTGGGTGGGATCTGATGGGGTTTGGGGTGGTTTGAGGGGTTTTGGAGTGGTCTGAGGGGAGTTTGGGATGGTTTTGGGTGGTCTCAGGGGGGTTTGGGTGGGATCTGAGGGGTTTGGGGTGTTCTCAGGGGGGTTTGGGGATGGTCTCAGGTGGTTCTGGGATGGTTTGAGGTGGTTTTGGTGGGATCTGAGGGAGCTTGGCTGTCTCCCTGGTGACACTGTGTGTCTCCTGGTGACACTGTGTGTCTCCTGTTGACACTGTGTGCCTCCTGGTGACACTGTGTGTCTCCCTGGTGACACTGTGTGTCTCCTGGTGACACTGTGTGTTTCCTGGTGACACTGTGTGCCTCCTGGTGACACTGTGTGTTTCCCTGTTGACACTGTGTGTCTCCTGGTGACACTGTGTGTCTCCTGGTGACACTGGGTGTCTCTCTGGTGACACTGGCTGTCTCCTGGTGACACTGTGTGTTTCCTGGTGACACTGTGTGCCTCCTGGTGACATTGTGTGTCTCTCTGGTGACACTGGGTGTGTCTCCTGTTGACACTGGGTGTCTCCTGGTGACACTGTGTGTCTCCTGGTGACACTGGGTGTCTCCTGGTTGACATTGTGTGTCTCCCTGTTGACACTGTGTGTTTCCTGGTGACACTGGCTGTGTCTCTGGTGACACTGAGTGCCTCCTGGTGACATTGTGTGTCTCCTGGTGACACTGGCTGTCTCCTGTTGACACTGTGTATTTCCCTGTTGACACTGGGTGTGTCTCCTGGTGACACTGGCTGTGTCCTGTTGACATTGTGTGTCTCTGGTGACACTGTTTGTCTCTCTGGTGACACTGGCTGTCTCCTGGTGACACTGTGTGTCTCTCTGGTGACACTGTGTGTCTCTGGTGATATTTTGTGTCTCTCTGGTGACATTTTGTGTGTCCCTGTTGACATTTGGTGTCTCCTGTCTCTGTCCCCGCCTGTCCCCAGGTGATCGTGGAGAACGGGGAGCTGATCATGGGCATCCTGTGCAAGAAGTCTCTGGGGACCTCGGCGGGGTCGCTGGTGCACATCTCGTACCTGGAGATGGGCCACGACACCACGCGCCTGTTCTACAGCAACATCCAGACTGTCATCAACAACTGGCTGCTGATCGAGGGTGGGGGTCCTGGGGGGGCTGGGACCCCCCTGGCGTCACCTGCTGGGGGTTGTGTCACCTTGTGTCACAGCTTGGTGGAGCTCTGGGATTTTGGACTTTTTTTTTGAGGTTCTGATGGTTCTTGGACTCATTTTTTGGGGGGCTGGGACCCCTCTGGTGTCACCTTTTGGGGTTTGGTCACCTTGTGTCCCAGCTTGGTGGAGCTCTGGGGGTTTAGGACTTTTTTTTGAGGTTCTGGTGGTTTTTGGAACCATTTTTTGGGGGATTTGGAATTTTTTTGGTGTCACCTTTGGGGGTTTAGTCACCTTGTGTCCCAGCTTGGTGCAGCTCTGGGGGTTTAGACCCTGATCTTGAGGTCCTGGTGGTTCTTGGATCCCATTTTTTTGGGGATCTTGAGGACCTGGGAATTTTTTGGGGGTTTGGTCACTTGGGGACCATTTTGGGTCCAGCTTGGTGGAGCTCTGGAGTTTTGGAACTTTTTTTTGAGGTCCTGGTGGTCCCTGGACTCATTTTTTAGGGAATTTTGGGATCTGGGATGGTCCATGGGGCTCTTTGACCTTTTTTTTTGAGGTTCTGGTGGTTCTTGGACTCATTTTTTGGGGGTCTTGAGGACCTGGGAATTTTTTTGGTGTCACCTTTGGGGGTTTGGTCACCTTGTGTCCCAGCTTGGTGGAGCTCTGGGGGTTTAGGACCCTGATCTTGAGGTCCTGGTGGTTCTTGGAACCATTTTTTGGGGAATTTGGACCCCTCTGGGTGTCACCATTTGGGGTTTGGTCACTTGGGGACCTTTTTGGCTCCCAGCTTGGTGAAGCTCTGGGATTTTTTGACCTTTTTTTTGAGGTTCTGGTGGTTCTTGATCTCATTTTTTTGGGGAATTTGGAATCTTTTTGGTGTCACCTTTTGGGGTTTGGTCACCTTGTGTCCCAGCTTGGTGCAGCTCTGGGGGTTTAGGACTTTTTTTTTTGAGGTTCTGGTGGTTCTTGGACCCATTTTTTGTGGGGCTGGGACCCCTCTGGGTGTCACCTTTGGGGGTTGTGTCACTTGGGGACATTTTTGGGTCCCAGCTTGGTGGAGCTTTGGGGGTTTAGGACCCTGATCTTGAGGTCCTGGTGGTTCTTGGATCCCATTTTTTTGGGGATCTTGAGGACCTGGGAATTTTTTGGGGGTTTGGTCACTTGGGGACCTTCCCAGTTCCCAGCTTGGTGCAGCTCTGGGGGTTTTGGATCTTGTTTCTGAGGTCCTGGTGGTCCCTGGACTCATTTTTTAGGGAATTTTGGGATCTGGGATGGTCCATGGGGCTCTTTGACCTTTTTTTTGAGGTCCTGGTTGTCCTTTGACTCATTTTTTGGGGAATTTTGGGATCTGGGAATTTTTTTGGTGTCACCTTTGGGGGTTTGGTCACTTGGGGACCATTTTGGGTCCAGCTTGGTGGAGCTCTGGGGTTTTGGAACTTTTTTTTGAGGTCCTGGTGGTTCTTGGACCCATTTTTTGGGGAATTTTGGGACCTGGGACCCCTCTGGGTGTCACCTGGTGGGGGTTGTGTCACCTTGTGTCACAGCTTGGTGGAGCTCTGGGATTTTGGACTTTTTTTTTTGAGGTCCTGGTGGTCCCTGGACTCATTTTTTGGGGGTCTTGAGGACCTGGGAATTTTTTTGGTGTCACCTTTTGGGGTTGTGTCACCTTGTGTCCCAGCTTGTGGAGCTCTGGGGGTTTAGGATCTTGTGTCTGAGGTCCTGGTTGTCCTTGGACACATTTTTTGGGGAATTTTGGGATCTGGGATGGTCCATGGGGCTCTTTGACCTTTTTTTTTTGAGGTTCTGGTGGTTCTTGGACTCATTTTTTGGGGGATTTTGGGACTTGGGACCCCTCTGGGTGTCACCTTTTGGGGTTTGGTCACCTTGGCTCCCAGCTTGGTGCAGCTCTGGGGCTCTTTGACCTTTTTTTTGAGGTTCTGGTGGTTCTTATACTTATATTTTGGGGAATTTTGAGGTCCTTGGAATTTTTTTTTGTGTCACCTTTTGGGGTTTGGTCACCTTGTGTCCCAGCTTGGTGCAGCTCTGGGGATTTTGGACTTTTTTTTTGAGGTTCTGGTGGTCCTTGGACCCATTTTTTGGGGGGCTGGGACCCCTCTGGGAGTCACCTGGTGGGGGTTGTGTCACTTGGGGACATTTTTGGGTCCCAGCTTGGTGGAGCTCTGGGGGTTTAGACCCTGATCTTGAGGTCCTGGTGGTTCTTGGATCCCATTTTTTTGGGGATCTTGAGGACCTGGGAATTTTTTGGGGGTTTGGTCACTTGGGGACCATTTTGGGTCCAGCTTGGTGGAGCTCTGGAGTTTTGGAACTTTTTTTTGAGGTCCTGGTGGTTTTTGGACACATTTTTTGGAGAATTTTGGGACCTGGAAATTTTTTTTGGTGTCACCTTTGGGGGTTTGGTCACCTTGGCTCCCAGCTTGGTGCAGCTCTGGGGCTCTTTGACCTTTTTTTTTGAGGTTCTGGTGGTCCTTGGACCCATTTTTTGGGGAATTTTGGGACCTGGGACCCCTCTGGGTGTCACCTGCTGGGGGTTGTGTCACCTTGTGTCCCAGCTTGGTGGAGCTCTGGGGCTCTTTGACATTTTTTTTTGAGGTTCTGGTGGTTCTTGGACTCATTTTTTGGGGAATTTTGAGGTCCTGGGAATTTTTTTTGGTGTCACCTTTGGGGGTTTGGTCACCTTGTGTCCCAGCTTGTGGAGCTCTGGGGGTTTAGACCCTGATCTTGAGGTCCTGGTGGTTCTTGGATCCCATTTTTTTGGGGATCTTGAGGACCTGGGAATTTTTTGGGGGTTTGGTCACTTGGGGACCTTTTTGGGTCCAGCTTGGTGGAGCTCTGGAGTTTTGGAACTTTTTTTTGAGGTCCTGGTGGTTCTTGGAACCATTTTTTGGGGAATTTTGGGGCCTGGGAATTTTTTTGGTGTCACCTTTGGGGGTTTGGTCACTTGGGGACCTTTTTGGGTGACACTTTTATATCCTTGGGGGTTCTTATGTCCCAAAAATATCTTGGGGTTCCCTCAGACCCTTTTTTGGGGACAGAGAATTCCCAAAAATTTTGGTCATTGAGGCCCCACCCCCATTTTTCCCCCTTATTATCCCAAAATTTGACCAGAACATGACCCAGGATTAATTTTTGGGGGGTCAGGGGTGGGATTGGAGGTGACCCCGAATTTGGGGGATCCCCCCCTGAACCCCAAATGTCCCCTCAGGTCACACCATTGGCATTGGGGACTCCATTGCTGATGCCAAAACCTACCAGGACATCCAGAACACCATCAAGAAAGCCAAGCAGGATGTCATTGAGGTGGGAATTTGGGATTTTGGGTGAGAATTTGGGATTTTGGGTGAGAATTTGGGGTTTTGGGTGAGAATTTGGGATTTTGGGTGAGAATTTGGGGTTTTGGGGATTTTTTGAATGAGAATTTGGGATTTTGGGGTTTTTGGGTGAGAATTTGGGATTTTGGGGGTTTTTTTGGGTGAGAATTTGGGGGGTTTTGGGGTTTTTTGGGGTGAGAATTTGGGATTTTGGGGATTTTTGGGTGAGAATTTGGGATTTTGGGGTGGGAATTTGGGATTTTGGGGGTTTTTTGAATGAGAATTTGGGATTTTGGGGTTTTTTGGGTGAGAATTTGGGATCTTGGGTGAGAATTTGGGATCTTGGGTGAGAATTTGGGATTTTGAATGAGAATTTGGGATTTTGGGGTTTTTTTGAATGAGAATTTGGGATTTTGGGTGAGAATTTGGGATTTTGGGTTTTTTGGGTGAGAATTTGGGATTTTGGGGTTTTTTTGGGTGAGAATTTGGGATTTTGGGGTTTTTTGGGTGAGAATTTGGGATTTTGGGGAGTCCTTGGAATTGTGGGGTACACAATCATTTTTTTGGGACACCCCCAGCTTGGGATCTTGGGGATTTTTCGGTGAGAATTTGAGATTTTGGGGATTTCTGCAGTTTTTGGAGATCTTGGGGTTCCTTCAAGGGGAGATTTTGGGGTGTCCTCTGCACATTTTTGGGGGTTTTGGGGATTATCTCAGTGGGTTTGGGGCAGTTCCTGAATTATCTCAGTGACTTTTAGGTGGATCCTGAAGGATCTCAGAGGGTTTGATGCAGTTTCTGAATTATCTCAGTGAGTTTTAGGTGGATCCTGAATTATCTCAGAGGGTTTGATATAGTTCCTGAATTATTTAAGTGAGTTTGATGCAGTTCCTGAATTATTTAGGTGACTTAGATGGATCCTGAATTATCTCAGTGAGTTTTAGGTGGATCCAGAGGGTTTGATGCAGTTCCTGAATTATTTAAGTGAGTTTGATGAAGTTCATGAAGTATTTCAGAGAGTTTTTGGCAGTTTCTTGGAGGATCTCAGGGGTTTTGGGGCAGTTCCTGAATTATCTCAGTGACTTTTAGGTGGATCCTGAATTATCTCAGCAGGTTTGATGTAGTTCCTGAATTATTTAAGTGGGTTTGGGGCAGTTCCTGAATTATTTGAATGAGTTTTAGGTGGATCCTGAATTATTTCAGTGAGTTTGGGGCAGTTCCTGAATTATTTCAGTGAGTTTTAGGTGGATCCTGAATTATCTCAGAGGGTTTGATGCAGTTCCTGAATTATATCAGAGGGTTTGAGGTGGATCCTTCAGAATCTCAGTGACTTTTAGGTGGATCCTGAATTATCTCAGAGGGTTTGATGCAGTTCATGAATTATCTCAGTGAGTTTGATGCAGTTCCTGAATTATTTCAGTGAGTTTGATGCAATTCCTGAATTATTTAAGTGGATTTGGGGCAGTTCCTGAATTATTTGAGTGAGTTTTAGGTGGATCCTGAATGATATCAGTGAGTTTGGGGCAGTTCCTGAATTATTTCAGTGATTTTGATGCAGTTCCTGAATTATCTCAGTGACTTTTAGGAGGATCCTGAAGGATCTCAGAGGGTTTGGGGCAGTTCCTGAATTATTTAACTGGGTTTTAGGTGGATCCTGAATTATCTCAGTGAGTTTTAGGTGGATCCTGAATTATTTCAGCAGGTTTGATGCAGTTCCTGAATTATTTGAGTGAGTTTTAGGTGGATCCTGGAGGATCTCAGTGACTTTTAGGTGGATCCTGAATTATTTCAGTGAGTTTGATGTAGTTCCTGAATTATTTGAGTGAGTTTTAGGTGGATCCTGAATTATCTCAGCAGGTTTGATGCAGTTCCTGAATTATCTCAAGTGACTTTTAGGTGGATCCTGAATTATTTAAGTGGGTTTGGGGCAGTTCCTGAATTATTTCAGTGATTTTGATGCAGTTCCTGAATTATCTCAAGTGAGTTTTAGGTGGATCCTGAATTATCTCAGTGACTTTTAGGTGTATCCTGGATTATTTAAGTGGATTTGATGCAGTTCCTGAATTATTTGAGTGACTTTTAGGTGTATCCTGAATTATTTAAGTGGGTTTGGGGCAGTTCCTGAATTATCTCAGTGACTTTTAGGTGGATCCTGAATTATCTCAGTGACTTTTAGGTGGATCCTGAATTATTTCAGTGAGTTTGGTGCAGTTCCTGAATTATTTCAGTGAGTTTTAGGTGGATCCTGAATTATCTCAGCAGATTAGATGCAGTTCCTGAATTATTTGAGTGACTTTTAGGTGGATCCTGAAGGATCTCAGAGGGTTTGGGGCAGTTCCTGAATTATTTCAGTGATTTTGATGCAGTCCCTGAATTATCTCAGTGACTTTTAGGTGGATCCTGAATTATTTCAGTGAGTTTGGTGCAGTTCCTGAATTATCTCAGTGAGTTTTAGGTGGATCCTGAATTATCTCAAGTGACTTTTAGGTGGATCCTGAATTATCTCAGTGACTTTTAGGTGGATCCTGAATTATCTCAGTGACTTTTAGGTGGATCCTGAATTATTTCAGTGAGTTTGATGCACTTCCTGAATTATTTCAGTGATTTTGATGCCGCACCTCTGTAATTTTTTAATTTTTTTTCCCTTCTCAGCCCCTTTTACCCCCCAGCTCATTCAGAGTCACCCCCTGACCCTTTCTGTGCTGTTCAGGTGATAGAGAAGGCTCACAACAACGAGCTGGAGCCCACCCCAGGCAACACCCTGAGACAAACCTTCGAGAACCAGGTGAACAGGATCCTGAACGACGCCCGCGACAAGACGGGATCCTCGGCCCAGAAATCCCTCTCCGAGTACAACAACTTCAAATCCATGGTGGTCTCGGGGGCCAAGGGCTCCAAGATCAACATCTCCCAGGTTTGGAGGGGTTGCTGACAAGTTTGGGGATTTTTTGGGGTTTTTTTGGGGTTTTTTTGGGGTTTTTTTGGGGTTTTTTTTGGGGGTTTTTTTGAGGGATTTTTTGGAATTTTTGGGATTTTTTTTTTTTATTTTTAATTTTTGGATTTTGGGATTTTTTTTTTTTTTTGGGGTTTTTTGGGATTTTTTGGGATTTTTTTGGGGATTTCTTGGGATTTTTTGGGGGATTTTTTTGGGGTTTTTTTGGGATTTTTTTGGGATTTTTTGGGTTTTTTTCAGGATTTTTTTGGGATTTTTTTCAGGATTTTTTTGGGATTTTTTTTTGGGATTTTTTGGGGTAGTTTTTTGGGAATTTTTTTAGAGGTACTTGAGGTGATTTTGGGTACCGGGAGGTCCCAAGATCAACATCTCCCAGGTTTGGAGGGGTTGTTGATAAGTTTGGGGATTTTTTTGATTTTTTTGGGATTTTTTTGGGGTTTTTTTTGGGGTTTTTTTGGGATTTTTTGCGATTTTTTGCGGGATTTTTTGGGGGATTTTTTTGGGATTTTTTTGGGGATTTTTTTTGGATTTTTTGGGATTTTTTTGGGGATTTTTTGGGGATTTTTTTGGGATTTTTTGGGGTAGTTTTTTGGGAATTTTTTTAGAGGTACTTGAGGTGGTTTTGGGCAGCAGAAGGTCCAAGATCAACATCTCCCAGGTTTGGGAGGAGTTGCTGATAAGTTTGGGGATTTTTTTGGTTTTTTTTGGGGTTTTTTTTGGGATATTTTTGGGATTTTTTTGGGATTTTTTGGCGTTTTTTTGGGAATTTTTTTTTCTTATTTTTTGGGATTTTTTTTTTTATTTTTTGGGATTTTTTTTGGGATTTTTTTGGGATATTTTTGGAAATTTTCGGGGGTTTTTTTGGGGATTTTTTTGGGATTTTTCGGGATTTTTTTGGGATTTTTTGGGGTAGTTTTTTGGGAATTTTTTTAGAGGTTCTTGAGGTGGTTTTGGGCACCAGTAGGTCCAAGATCAACATCTCCCAGGTTTGGAGGGGTTGCTGACAAGTTTGGGGATTTTTTGGGATTTTTTTGGGATTTTTTTGGGATTTTTTTGGGGTTTTTTTGGGGTTTGGGATTTTTGGGGATTTTTGGGATTTTTTTTTTTTTTATTTTTTTTGGGGATTTTGGGGATTTTTTGGGGATTTTTTGGAATTTTTTTGGGGATATTTTTTCTTATTTTTGGGGATTTTTTTTTTATTTTTTGGGGATTTTGGATTTTTTTTGTATTTTTTTGGGGATTTTTGGGGATTTTTTTGGGATTTTTTGGGGATTTTTTGGGATTTTTGGTTTTTTGAGATTCGCGTTTTGGGGATTTTTGGGGATTTTTTTTTAAATTTTTTTTGGGATTTTTAGGGATTTTTTTAAAATTTTTTTTGGGATTTTTAGGGATTTTTTTGGGATTTTTCTGGGATTTTTTCAGGATTTTTTTGGGATTTTTGGGGGGATTTTTTTGGAATTTTTTTGATTTTTTTTTGGGGATTTTTGGGATTTGGGGATTTTTTTGGGATTTTTTTAGAGGTTCTTAAGGTGGTTTTGGGTACTGGGAGGTCCCAAGATCAACATCTCCCAGGTTTGGAGGGGTTTCTGTCAAGTTTGGGGATTTTTTGGGGATTTTTTTGGAGGTTTTTTTGGGATTTTTTTGGGGAGTTTTTTGGGATTTTTTGGGGTTTTTTGGGGATTTTTTGGGGTTTTTTGGCCTTTTTTTGGGAATTTTTTTTCTTATTTTTTTGGGATTTTTTTTTTGGATTTTTTTTTATTTTTTGGGATTTTTTTGGGATTTTTTTGGGTTTTTTGGGGGGATTTTTTTGGGATTTTTTTAGAGATACTTGAGGTGGTTTTGGGCAGCAGAAGGTCCAAGATCAACATCTCCCAGGTTTGGAGGGGTTGCTGACAAGTTTGGGGATTTTTTGGGATTTTTTTGGGATTTTTTGGGGATTTTTTGGGGATTTTTTGGGGTTTTTTTGGGGGTTTTTTGGGTTTTTTTGGGATTTTTTTGGGGGAGGATTTTTGGGTTTTTTGGGGTTTTTTTTTTTTTGGGTTTTTTTTGAGATTTTTTGGGGGATTTTTTTGGGAATTTTTTAGAGGTACTTGAGGTGATTTTTGGGCAGCAGAAGGTCCAAAATCAGCATCTCCCAGGTTTGGGAGGAGTCTCTGTCAAGTTTGGGGATTTTTTGGGATTTTTTCGGGATTTTTTTTTATTTTTTGGATTTTTTTTGGGATTTTATGGAGGTTTTTTGGGGATTTTTTGGAGGTTTTTTTGGGATTTTCTTGGGATTTTTTTGGAGATTTTCAGGGGGTTTTGGGATTTTTTGGGGATTTTTCTGGGATTTTTTGGGGTAGTTTTTTGGGAATTTTTTTAGAGGTTCTTGAGGTGATTTTGGGTGCTGGGAGGTCCCAAGATCAACATCTCCCAGGTTTGGGAGGAGTTTCTGTCAAGTTTGGGGATTTTTTGGGATTTTTTTGGGTTTTTTGGGGATTTTTTGGGATTTTTTTTTGGATTTTTTTTTTGATTTTTGGGATTTTTTGGGGATTTTTTAGGGATGTTTTTGGGATTTTTTTTTGGGATTTTTGGGATTTTTTTGGGATTTTTCAGGGATTTTTTTGGGGGTTTTGGGATTTTTATTTTTTTATTTTTTTATTTTTTTTATTTTTTTTTTTAAATTTTTTTGAGGTTCTTAAGTTGGTTTTGGGCACCAGCAGGTCCAAGATCAACATTTCCCAGGTTTGGGGGCTCCATGTGGGGTTTGGGGCAGTTCCTGAAGGATCTCAGTAAGTTTTAGATGGATCCTGAATAATCTCAGTAATTTTTATATGGATCCTGAATAATCTGATTAAGTTTTGGGTGGATCCTGAATGATCTCAGTCATTTTTAGGCAGTTCCTGAAGCATTTCAGTGAGTTTTAGGTACATCCTGAATCATCTCAGTAATTTTAGATGGATCCTGAATGATCTCAGTAAGTTTTAAATGCATCATGAATGATCTCAGTGAGTTTTAGGTGGATCCTGAATAATCTCAATGGGTTTGGGGCAGTTTCTGAATTATCTCAGTAATTTTTAGACAATTCCTGAATGATCTCAGTGAGTTTTAGATTGATCCTGAATGACCTCAGTGAATTTTAGGTACATCCTGAAGCATCTCAGTGAGTTTTAGGTACATCCTGAATGATCTCAGTGAGTTTTAGGTGGATCCTGAATTATCTCAGTAATTTTTAGGTGGATCCTGAAGCATCTCAATGGGTTTGGGTCAGTTCCTGAATGATCTCAGTGAGTTTGGGGCAGTTCCTGAATGGTCTCAGTAATTTTTAGACAATTCCGAATGATCTTAGTAAGTTTTAGATGGATCCTGAATAATCTCAGTCATTTTTAGGTGGATCCTGAATGATCTCAGTAATTTCTAGATGGATCCTGAATGATTTCAGTAATTTTTAGGCAGATCCTGAATGACCTCAGTAATTTTTAGGCAGATCCTGAATGACCTCAGGAAGTTTTAGGTACATCCTGAAGCATCTCAGTGAGTTTTAGGTGGATCCTGAATTATCTCAGTAATTTTTAGCTGGATCCTGAATATTCTCAGTAATTTTTAGCTGGATCCTGAATGATCTCAGTCAATTTTAGGTGGATCCTGAAGCATCTCAGTGAGTTTGGGGCAGTTCCTGAATGATCTCAGTAATTTTTAGGCAGTCCCTGAAGTATCTCAGTGAGTTTTACGTGGATCCTGAAGTATCTCGGTAATTTTTAGGCAGTTCCTGAATGATCTCAGTAAGTTTTAGGTACATCCTGAAGCACCTCAGTGAGTTTTAGGTGGATCCTGAATAATCTCAGTAATTTTTAGACAGTTCCTTAATGATCTCAGTAATTTTAGGTGGATCCTGAATTATTTCAGTAAGTTTTAAATGCATCTTGAATAATCTCAGTAATTTTTAGCTGGATCCTGAATGACCTCAGTAAATTTTAGGCAGTTCCTGAATCACCTCAGTCATTTCCCAGCGCTCCCCTGTGGATTTTTATTCCCCCTGCCCCTCTGTGACTCACCCCCAGCCTGTTTTTCCCCAGGTGATTGCCGTGGTGGGGCAGCAGAACGTGGAGGGGAAGCGGATCCCGTTCGGCTTCAAGCACCGGACGCTGCCGCACTTCATCAAGGACGACTACGGCCCCGAGAGCCGCGGCTTCGTGGAGAACTCGTACCTGGCGGGGCTGACGCCCACAGAGTTCTTCTTCCACGCCATGGGCGGGCGCGAGGGGCTGATCGACACGGCTGTGAAAACGGCTGAGACTGGTTAGTGACAGGATCAAACCCAAATCCTGCCCAAATCCTGCCCAAAATCATGATATGGAGACCCCAGATCGTCCCCTGGTGTCTCATTGAGACTGGTTAGTGACAGGATCAAACCCAAATCCTGCCCAAAATCCTGAAATGGGGACACCAAACCCTGCCCAGGGTCCCCAGATTGTCCCCTGGTGTCTCATCGACACGGCCGTCAAAACGGCTGAGACTGGTTAGTGCCCGAAACCTGCCCAAATCCTGCCCAAATCCTGCCCAAAATCCTGGCCTGATAGCACCAGGGTCCCCAAATTGTCCCCTGGTGTCTCATCGACACGGCCGTCAAAACGGCTGAGACTGGTTAGTGACAGGATCAAACCCAAATCCTGCCCAAAATCCTGCCCAAATCCTGAAATGGGGACACCAAATCCTGCCCAAATCCTGCCCAAAATCCTGCCCAAAATCATGATACGGAGACCCCAAATTCTCCCCTGGTGTCTCATCGACACGGCCGTGAAAACGGCTGAGACTGGTTAGTCTGAATCCTGCCCAAATCCTGCCCAAATCCTGCCCAAATCCTGCCCATGTAGCACCAGGGTCCCCAAATTCTCCCCTGGTGTCTCATTGACACGGCCGTGAAAACGGCTGAGACTGGTTAGTGCCCAAATCCTGCCCAAATCCTGCCCAAAACCTGCCCAAATCCTGCCCAAAATCATGATATGGAGACCCCAGATTGTCCCCTGGTGTCTCATTGAGACTGGTTAGTGACAGGATCAAACCCAAATCCTGCCCAAATCCCACCCAGGGTCCCCAGATTCTCCCCTGCTGTCTCATTCACACAGCTGTGAAAACTGCTGAGACTGGTTAGTGACTGAATTCTGCCCAAATCCCGCCCCAAACCTGCCCAGGGTCCCCAAATTCTCCTCTGGTGTCTCAGGGACACGGCTGTCAAAACTGCTGAGACTGGTTAGTGACGGGATCAAACCCAAATCCTGCCCAAAATCCTGAAATGGGGACACCAAACCCTGCCCAGGTAGCACCAGGGTCCCCAAATTCTCCCTGGTGTCTCATGGACACGGCTGTGAAAACAGCTGAGACTGGTTAGTGGGACAGAATTCTGCCCAAATCCTGCCCAAAATCCTGATATGGGGACCCCAGACCCTCCCCAGACACCTCCTGGGGATCTCCTGGAGACCCCAAAACCTCTCCAGATGTCTCCAGGATCCCCAGATCCCTCCTGGAGACCCCCAAACTCTCCTTGGGGCTCCCAAACCCTCCCCAGCCACCCCCTGGGGATCTCCTGGAGACCCCCAAACTCTCCTTGGGGCTCCCAAAGCCCCCCCAGACACCCACTGGAGGTCCCCAAAATCTGCCTAGATCCTTCTTGGAGACCCCAAAACCTCTCCAGATGTCTCCAGGATCCTCAGATCCCTCCTGGAGACCCCCAAACCCTCCTTGGGGCTCCCAAAGCCCCCCCAGACACCCCCTGAGGATCTCCTGGAGACCCCCAAACCCTCCTTGGGGCTCCCAAAACCCCCCCAGACACCCCCTGGGGATCTCCTAGAGACCCCAAACCCTCCTTGGGGCTCCCCAGACACCCCCTGGCGGTCCCCAAAACCTGCCTAGACCCTTCTTGGAGACCCCAAAACCTCTCCAGATGTCTCCAGGATCCCCAGATCCCTCCTGGAGACCCCCAAACCCTCCTTGGGGCTCCCAAAGCCCCCCCAGACACCCCCTGGGGATCTCCTAGAGACCCCAAACCCTCCTTGGGGCTCCCAAAGCCCCCCCAGACACCCCCTGGGGATCTCCTGGAGACCCCCAAACCCTCCTTGGGGCTCCCCAGACACCCCCTGGAGGTCCCCAAAATCTGCCTAGACCCTTTTTGGAGACCCCAAACCCTCTCCAGATGTCTCCAGGATCCCCAGATCCCTCCTGGAGACCCCCAAACCCTCCTTGGGGCTCCCAAACCTTCCCCAGATGCCTCCAGGATCCCCAAATCCTCCCCAGACACCTCCAGAGGACCTTCAGGGATCCCAACCCTTCCACAGATCCCTCCTGGAGACCCCCAAACCCTCCTTGGGGCTCCCCAGACACCCCCTGGAGGTCCCCAAAACCTGCCTAGACCCTTCTTGGAGACCCCAAACCCTCTCCAGATGTCTCCAGGATCCTCAGATCCCTCCTGGAGACCCCCAGACCCTCCCCAGCCACCTCCTGGGGATCTCCTGGAGACCCCCAGACCCTCCTTGGGGCTCCCAAACCTTCCCCAGACACCCCCTGGGGATCTCCTGGAGACCCCAAAACCCTCCCTGGGGGTTCCACCTCCCCCCCAGATCCCTCCTGGACACCCCAAAACCCTCCCTGGGGGTCCCACCTCCCCCCCAGAGCCCTCCTGGGGCCCCCCTGACCCCCCAGCTCCCCCCAGGGTACATCCAGCGGCGCCTGATCAAGTCGATGGAGTCGGTGATGGTCAAGTACGACGCCACGGTCAGGAACTCCATCAACCAGGTGGTGCAGCTGCGCTACGGCGAGGACGGGCTGGCGGGGGAGAGCGTGGAGTTCCAGAACCTGGCAACCCTGAAACCCTCCAACAAGGCCTTCGAGAAAAAGTGAGGGGCTGGGGATACTGGGGACACTGGGGATACTGGGGATACTGGGGATACTGGGGATACTGGGGACACTGGGAGAGCGTGGAGTTCCAGAACCTGGCAACCCTGAAACCCTCCAACAAGGCCTTCGAGAAAAAGTGAGGGGCTGGGGATACTGGGGATACTGGGGATAATGGGGGGATACTGGGGACATGATGGGGATACTGGGGAATCACACTGGGAGCAGTGGGGAATCACACTGGGGATAATGGGAGAGCATGGAGTTCCAGAACCTGGCAACACTGAAACCATCCAACAAGGCCTTCGAGAAAAAGTGAGGGGCTGGGGATACTGGGGGGATACTGGGGATAATGGGAGAGTGAGGGGTTATAGAGCCTGGCTACACTGAAACCCTCCAACAAGGCCTTCGAGAAAAAGTGAGGAACTGGGGATACTGGGGATACTGGGGAATCACACTGGGAGCACTGGGAGAGCGTGGAGTTCCAGAACCTGGCAACCCTGAAACCCTCCAACAAGGCCTTCGAGAAAAAGTGAGGGGCTGGGGATACTGGGGATACTGGGGGGATACTGGGGATAATGGGAGAGTGAGGGGTTATAGAGCCTGGCCACACTGAAACCCTCCAACAAGGCCTTCGAGAAAAAGTGAGGGGCACTGGGGACACTGGGGACACTGGGGATACTGGGGAATCACACTGGGAGCACTGGGGACACACTGGGGATAATGGGAGAGCGTGGAGTTCCAGAACCTGGCAACCCTGAAACCCTCCAACAAGGCCTTCGAGAAAAAGTGAGGGGCTGGGGATACTGGGGGGATACTGGGGATACTGGGAGAGTGAGGGGTTATAGAGCCTGGCAACACTGAAACCCTCCAACAAGGCCTTTGAGAAAAAGTGAGGGACTGGGGATACTGGGGATACTGGGGGGATACTGGGAGAGCAAGAAGTTCCAGAACCTGGCAACCCTGAAACCCTCCAACAAGGCCTTCGAGAAAAAGTGAGGGGCTGGGGATACTGGGGGGATACTGGGGATACTGGGGATAATGGGAGAGTGAGGGGTTATAGAGCCTGGCTACACTGAAACCCTCCAACAAGGCCTTCGAGAAAAAGTGAGGGGCTGGGGATACTGGGGACACTGGGGGATACTGGGGGGACACTGGGGATAATGGGAGAGCGTGGAGTTCCAGAACCTGGCAACCCTCAAACCATCCAACAAGGCCTTTGAGAAAAAGTGAGGGGTGATGGGGATACTGGGGAGATACTGGGGATACTGGGGATACTGGGGAGATACTGGGGATAGTGGGGATAATGGGAGAGCGTGGAGTTCCAAAACCTGGCAACCCTGAAACCCTCCAAAAAGGCCTTCGAGAAAAAGTGAGGGGCTGGGGATACTGGGGACACTGGGGATAATGGGGGGATACTGGGAGAGCGTGGAGTTCCAGAACCTGGCAAATCTCAAACCATCCAACAAGGCCTTCGAGAAAAAGTGAGGGGTGATGGGGACACTGGGGATACTGGGGGATACTGGGGGGATACTGGGGACATGATGGGGATACTGGGGAATCACACTGGGAGCACTGGGAGAGCGTGGAGTTCCAGAACCTGGCAACCCTGAAACCATCCAACAAGGCCTTTGAGAAAAAGTGAGGGGTGATGGGGACACTGGGGGATACTGGGGATACTGGGGATAATGGGAGAGCGTGGAGTTCCAGAACCAGACAACCCTCAAACCATCAAACAAGGCCTTCGAGAAAAAGTGAGGGGCTGGGGATACTGGGGGATACTGGGGATACTGGGGATACTGGGGAATCACACTGGGAGCACTGGGAGAGTGTGGAGTTCCAGAACCTGGCAACCCTGAAACCCTCCAACAAGGCCTTTGAGAAAAAGTGAGGGGCTGGGGATACTGGGGACACTGGGGATAATGGGGGGATACTGGGGACATGATGGGGATACTGGGGAATCACACTGGGAGCAGTGGGGAATCACACTGGGGATAATGGGAGAGCGTGGAGTTCCAGAACCTGGCCACCCTGAAACCCTCCAACAAGGCCTTCGAGAAAAAGTGAGGGGCTGGGGATACTGGGGATACTGGGGGATACTGGGGAGATACTGGGGAATCACACTGGGGACACACTGGGGATAATGGGAGAGTGTGGAGTTCCAGAACCTGGCAACCCTGAAACCCTCCAACAAGGCCTTTGAGAAAAAGTGAGGGGCTGGGGATACTGGGGATACTGGGGGATACTGGGGAATCACACTGGGAGCACTGGGAGAGCGTGGAGTTCCAGAACCTGGCCACCCTCAAACCCTCCAACAAGGCCTTCGAGAAAAAGTGAGGGGCTGGGGATACTGGGGATACTGGGGATACTGGGGGACACTGGGGATACTGGGGAATCACACTGGGAGCACTGGGAGAGCTTGGAGTTCCAGAACCTGGCAACACTGAAACCCTCCAACAAGGCCTTCGAGAAAAAGTGAGGGGCTGGGGATACTGGGGATACTGGGGATACTGGGGGGACACTGGGGATAATGGGAGAGCGTGGAGTTCCAGAACCTGGCAACCCTCAAACCATCCAACAAGGCCTTTGAGAAAAAGTGAGGAACTGAGGACACTGGGGACATGATGGGGACATGATGGGGATACTGGGGAAACACACTGGGGACACTGGGAGAGTGAGGGCTTATAGAGCCTGGCCACCCTCAAACCCTCCAACAAGGCCTTCGAGAAAAAGTGAGGGGTGATGGGGATACTGAGAATACACCCTGGGGACACTGGTGACAGGGTGGGGACATGGAGCTGTCCCTGGCCATCCCTGAGTGTCCCTGACCTGTCCCTGAGTATCCCTGGCTGTCCCTTACCTGTCCCTCAGTGTCCCTGGCTGTCCCTCAGTATCCCTGACCTGTCCCCAACCTGTCCCTGACCTGTCCCTGACCTGTCCCTGACCTGTCCCTGACCTGTCCCTGGCCATCCCTGAGTGTCCCTGAGTGTCCCTGAGTGTCCCTGAGTGTCCCTGACCTGTCCCTAACCTGTCCCTAACCTGTCCCTGGCTGTCCCTGAGTGTCCCTGGCTGTCCCTGAGTGTCCCTGACCTGTCCCTGAGTATTCCTGGCTGTCCCTGAGTGTCCCTGGCTGTCCCTGAGTATCCCTGGCTGTCCCTTACCTGTCCCTGAGTATCCCTGGCTGTCCCCCAGTGTCCCTGACCTGTCCCTGGCTGTCCCTGGCAGTCCCTGGCCATCCCTGACCTGTCCCTGGCTGTCCCTGAGTGTCCCCCTGAGTGTCCCTGACCTGTCCCTGAGTATTCCTGCCTGTCCCTGACCTGTCCCTGACTGTCCCTGCCTGTCCCTGACTGTCCCTGGCTGTCCCTGACTGACCTGTCCCTGGCTGTCCCTGACTGTCCCTGACCTGTCCCTGGCCATCCCCAACCTGTCCCTGGCTGTCCCCCAGTGTCCCTGCCTGTCCCTGACCTGTCCCCAACCCGCGCCGTGCCCCCAGGTTCAAGTTCGACTACACCAACGAGCGCGCGCTGCGCCGCACGCTGCAGGAGGAGCTGGTCAAGGACATCCTGTCCAACGCCCACATCCAGAACGAGCTGGAGCGCGAGTTCGAGCGCATGCGCGAGGACAGGGAGGTGCTCAGGGTCATCTTCCCCACGGGGGACAGCAAGGTCAGCATCCCAAAAACCACCCCAAACACCCCAAAAAACACCCCAAACACACCAATATCCGACCTGGATACCCCAAAATCCAACTGAGATATCCCAAAATACAACTGAGATATCCCAAAATACAAACAAGATATCCCAAATTGCTCCTTTTGGGGTGCTCAGGGTCATCTTCCCCACGGGGGACAGCAAGGTCAGCCCGAAAACACCCCAAAAACCACCCCAGACATCCCTGGGACACCCCAAAATCCGATCTGGATACCCCAAAATCCGATCTAGATACCCCAAAATCCAACCTGGATACCCCAAATTCCGACCAAGCTATCCCAAATTCCGACCGAGATATCCCAAATTCCTCCTTTTGGGGTGCTCAGGGTCATCTTCCCCACGGGAGACAGCAAGGTCAGCCCCAAACCCGTCCCAGGAACCCCTGGGACACCCCAAAATCTGATCTGGATACCCCAAAATCCAACCGAGACATCATAATGTCCAACTGAGATATCCCAGATTGCTCCTTTTTGGGGTTCTTTCCCCGTTTTTTGGGGTCCCAGGTGGTGCTCCCCTGTAACCTGCCCCCATTTTTGGGGTTCTTTCCCCGTTTTTTGGGGTCCCAGGTGGTGCTCCCCTGACTCTGACCCCATTTTTGGGGTTCTTACCCATTTTTTGGGGTTCTTTCCCCGTTTTTGGGGTCCCAGGTGGTGCTCCCCTGTAACCTGCCCCCATTTTTGGGGTTTTTTCCCTGTTTTTTTGGGGTCCCAGGTGGTGCTCCCCTGGCTCTTTCCCCAATTTTGGTTTTTTTTTCCCCATTTCTGACCCCTGTACCCCCATTTTTGGTTTTTTTTCCCCATTTCTGACCCCTGTACCCCCATTTTTTGGGGTTCTTTCCCCATTTTTGGTTTTTTTTCCCCATTTCTGACCCCTGTATCCTGTTTTTTGGGGTTCTTTCCCCATTTTTTGGGGTCCCAGGTGGTGCTCCCCTGTAACCTGCCCCCATTTTTTGGGGTTCTTTCCCCGTTTTTGGGGTCCCAGGTGGTGCTCCCCTGTAACCTGCCCCCATTTTTGGGGTTCTTACCCATTTTTGGGGTTCTTTCCCCGTTTTTGGGGTCCCAGGTGGTGCTCCCCTGACTCTGCCCCCATTTTTGGGGTTCTTACCCATTTTTTGGGGTTCTTTCCCCATTTTTGGGTCCCCAGGTGGTGCTCCCCTGACTCTGCCCCCATTTTTGGGGTTCTTACCCATTTTTTGGGGTTCTTTACCCGTTTTTGGGGTCCCAGGTGGTGCTCCCCTGGCTCTTTCCCCAATTTTGGGTTTTTTTCCCCATTTCTGACCCCTGTACCCCCATTTTTTTGGGTTCTTTCCCCATTTTTGGAGTTCTGTACCCCATTTCTGACCCCTGTACCCCCATTTTTTGTTTTTTTTTTTCCCATTTCTGACCCCTGTACCCCCATTTTTGGGGTCCCAGGTGGTGCTCCCCTGTAACCTGCCCCCATTTTTTGGGGTTCTTTCCCCATTTTTGGTTTTTTTTTTCCCCATTTCTGACCCCTGTATCCTGTTTTTTGGGGTTCTTTCCCCATTTTTTGGGGTCCCAGGTGGTGCTCCCCTGGCTATTTCCCCAATTTTGGGTTTTTTTCCCCATTTCTGACCCCTGTACCCCATTTCTGACCCCTGTACCCCCATTTTTTGGTTATTTTTTCCCCATTTCTGACCCCTGTACCCCCATTTTTTGGTTATTTTTTCCCCATTTCTGACCCCTGTACCCCCATTTTTGGGTTTTTTTTCCCCATTTCTGACCCCTGTACCCCCATTTTTTGGTTTTTTTTCCCCATTTCTGACCCCTGTACCCCGTTTTTTTGGGGTCCCAGGTGGTGCTCCCCTGTAACCTGCCCCCATTTTTTGGGGTTCTTTCCCCGTTTTTGGGGTCCCAGGTGGTGCTCCCCTGACTCTGCCCCCATTTTTGGGGTTCTTACCCATTTTTTGGGGTTCTTTCCCTGTTTTTTTGGGGTCCCAGGTGGTGCTCCCCTGTAACCTGCCCCCATTTTTGGGGTTCTTACCCATTTTTTGGGGTTCTTTCCCCGTTTTTTGGTTTTTTTTCCCCATTTCTGACCCCTGTACCCCATTTCTGACCCCTGTACCCCCATTTTTTGTTTTTTTTCCCCATTTCTGACCCCTGTACCCCCATTTTTTGTTTTTTTTTTTTCCCATTTCTGACCCCTGTACCCCCATTTTTGGGGTCCCAGGTGGTGCTCCCCTGTAACCTGCCCCCATTTTTTGGGGTTCTTTCCCCATTTTTGGTTTTTTTTTCCCCATTTCTGACCCCTGTATCCTGTTTTTTGGGGTTCTTTCCCCATTTTTTGGGGTCCCAGGTGGTGCTCCCCTGGCTATTTCCCCAATTTTGGTTTTTTTTCCCCATTTCTGACCCCTGTACCCCCATTTTTGGGTTTTTTTTCCCCATTTCTGACCCCTGTACCCCCATTTTTTGGTTTTTTTTTCCCCATTTCTGACCCCTGTACCCCGTTTTTTTTGGGGTCCCAGGTGGTGCTCCCCTGTAACCTGCCCCCATTTTTTGGGGTTCTTTCCCCGTTTTTGGGGTCCCAGGTGGTGCTCCCCTGACTCTGCCCCCATTTTTGGGGTTCTTACCCATTTTTTGGGGTTCTTTCCCCGTTTTTGGGTCCCCAGGTGGTGCTCCCCTGACTCTTTCCCCAATTTTGGGTTTTTTTCCCCATTTCTGACCCCTGTACCCCATTTCTGACCCCTGTACCCCCATTTTTTGTTTTTTTTTTCCCCATTTCTGACCCCTGTACCCCCATTTTTTGGGGTTCTGTTCCCCATTTCTGACCCCTGTACCCCATTTTTTTGGGGTCCCAGGTGGTGCTCCCCTGACTCTGCCCCCATTTTTGGGGTTCTTTCCCCATTTTTGGTTTTTTTTCCCCATTTCTGACCCCTGTACCCCATTTCTGACCCCTGTACCCCCATTTTTTGTTTTTTTTTCCCCATTTCTGACCCCTGTACCCCCATTTTTTGGGGTTCTGTTCCCCATTTCTGACCCCTGTACCCCATTTTTTTGGGGTCCCAGGTGGTGCTCCCCTGTAACCTGCCCCCATTTTTTGGGGTTCTTTCCCTGTTTTTTTGGGGTCCCAGGTGGTGCTCCCCTGACTCTGCCCCCATTTTTGGGGTTCTTACCCATTTTTTGGGGTTCTTTCCCCGTTTTTGGGGTCCCAGGTGGTGCTCCCCTGTAACCTGCTCCCATTTTTGGGGTTTTTTTCCTGTTTTTTGGGGTCCCAGGTGGTGCTCCCCTGTAACCTGCTCCGCATGATCTGGAACGCGCAGAAGATTTTCCACATCAACTCCCGGCTGCCCTCGGACCTGCACCCGGTCAAGGTGGTGGAGGGTGAGTGGGGGACCCCAAAATCACCTGGGGAGGGGCCCCTGAACCCCAAAAATAGATTTGGGGGAGATTTAAGAACCTTGTCAGAAATTTTGGGGGGATTTGGACCAATCCCGCTCCTCAAAAAGGAGCTGGAGGGGTTGGGAAGGTCCCAGAGGGATTTGGGGACCCCAAAAAGGTCCCAGAGGGATTTGGGGATCCCAAAAAGGTTCTGGGGGATTTGGGGACCCCCAAAAAAAGGTCCCAGAGGGATTTGGGGACCCCCAAAAAGGTTCTGGGGGATTTGGGGACCCTCAAAAAGATTCTGGGGGATTTGGGAGCCCCCAAAAAGGTTCTGGGGGATTTGGGGACCCCCAAAAATGTCCTGGGGGGATTTGGGGACGCCAAAAAGTCTTGAGGGGATTTGGAGACCCCCAAAAAGGTCCTGGGGGATTTGGGAACCCCCAAAAAAGTTCTGGGGGATTTGGGGACCCCTAAAAATGTCCTGGGGGATTTGGGGACCCCCAAAAAGTCTTGGGGGGATTTGGGAGCCCCCAAAAAGGTTCTGGAGGGATTTGGGGACCCCCAAAAATGTCCTGGGGGGATTTGGGGACCCCAAAAAGTCTTGAGGGGATTTGGAGACCCCCAAAAAGGTCCTGGGGGATTTGGGAGCCCCCAAAAAAGATTCTGGGGGATTTGGGGACCCCCAAAAAGGTCCTGGGGGATTTGGGGACCCCCAAAAAGGTTCTGGGGGATTTTTGGGGACCCCCAAAAAAGGTCCTGGGAGGATTTGGGAGCCCCCAAAAAGTCTTGGGGGGATTTGGGAACCCCAAAAAGTCTTGAGGGGATTTGGGGACCCCCAAAAAGGTCCTGGGGGGATTTTTGGGGACTCCAGTGACCCCAAAAAGGTTTTAGGGGGATGTGAAGGACCCCCAGGAAGCTCTGAGGGGTTTTGGGGTCCCTCAGGGAGCTGTGATGAGTTTGGGGGATGCTCAGGAACCCAAGGTTGGTTTTGGGGACACTCAGGACCCCAGGATTGGGTTTGGTGACGTTCTGGAATCCATTTTTAGTTTTGGGGTTGCTCTGGAACCCCTGATTGGTTTGGGGTCACTCTGGAACCCATTATTTGTTTGGGGGACGCTCTGGAAGGTTCTGGAGTCCCCTTGGAACCCATCATTGGTTCTGGACTCACTTTGGAAGGTTCTGGAGTCGATCTAGAACCCAGGATTAGTTTTGGTGATGCTCAAGAACCCATCATTGGTTTTGGGATTGCTCTGGAAGGTTCTGGAGTCCCTCTGGAACCCATCATTGCTTTTGGGGTGTCTCTGGAAGGTTCCAGCCCCCCCATTTTTAGTTTTGGGGTCTCTCTGGAAGGTTCTGGAGTCGCTCTAGAACCCAGGATTAATTTTTGTGACACTCAAGAACCCCAGATTGGTTTTGGGGTTGCTCTGGAAGGTTCTGGAGTCGCTCTGGAAGCTGTGATGGGTTTGGGGACACTCTGGAACCCCAGATTAGTTTTGAGGTCTCTCTGGAAGGTTCTGGAGTCCCTCTGGAACCCAAAATTAGTTTTGGTGAAACTCAAGAACCCGTGATTGATTTTGGGATTGCTCTGGAAGATTCTGGAGTCGCTCTGGAACCCATCATTGGTTTTGGGGTCTCTGGAACGTCCCAGCTCCCCCATTTTTAGTTTTGGGGTGTCTCTGGTTCCGGGGTGTCTCTGGAAGGTTCTATCCCCCCATTTTTAGTTTTGGGGTCTCTCTGGTTTTGGGGTGTCTCTGGTTTTGGGGTGTCTCTGTTTTTGGGGTGTCTCTGGAAGGTTCCATCCCCCATTTTTAGTTTTGGGTCTCTCTGGTTCTGGGGTGTCTCTGGAAGGTTCCATCCCCCCATTTTTAGTTTTGGGGTCTCTCTGGAACGTCCCAGCTCCTCCATTTTTAGTTTTGGGTCTCTCTGGAAGGTTCTGGAGTCGCTCTGGAACCCATCATTGGTTCTGGGGTGTCTCTGGTTCTGGGGTCTCTCTGGTTCTGGGGTCTCTCTGGAAGTTTCCACCCCCCATCATTGGTTTTGGGGTCTCTCTGTTTTTGGGGTGTCTCTGGAAGGTTCCATCCCCCCATTTTTAGTTTTGGGGTCTCTCTGGAACATCCCAGCTCCTCCATTTTTAGTTTTGGGGTCTCTCTGGTTCTGGGGTGTCTCTGGTTTTGGGGTGTCTCTGGTTCTGGGGTGTCTCTGGAAGGTTCCATCCCCCATCATTGGTTTTGGGGTGTCTCTGGTTCTGGGGTCTCTCTGGTTTTGGGGTCTCTCTGTTTTTGGGGTGTCTCTGGAAGGTTCCATCCCCCATTTTTAGTTTTGGGTGTCTCTGGTTTTGGGGTGTCTCTGGTTTTGGGGTGTCTCTGTTTTTGGGGTGTCTCTGGTTTTGGGGTCTCTCTGGTTCTGGGGTCTCTCTGTTTTTGGGGTGTCTCTGTTTTTGGGGTGTCTCTGTTTTTGGGGTCTCTCTGTTTTTGGGGTGTCTCTGGAAGGTTCCATCCCCCATTTTTAGTTTTGGGTCTCTCTGTTTTTGGGGTCTCTCTGTTTTTGGGGTGTCTCTGGAAGGTTCCATCCCCCATGATTGGTTTTGAGGTCTCTCTGGTTTTGGGGTCTCTCTGGTTTTGGGGTGTCTCTGGTTCTGAGGTGTCTCTGTTTTTGGGGTGTCTCTGTTTTTGGGGTGTCTCTGGAAGGTTCCACCCCCCATTTTTAGTTTCGGGGTCTCTCTGGTTCTGGGGTCTCTCTGTTTTTGGGGTGTCTCTGTTTTTGGTGTCTCTCTGTTTTTGGGGTGTCCCTGGAAGTTTCCACCCCCGTTGTCCGCAGGGGTGAAGGAGCTGAGCCGCAAGCTGGTGATCGTGAACGGGGAGGACCCTCTGAGCCGGCAGGCGCAGGAGAACGCGACGCTGCTCTTCAACATCCACCTGCGCTCCACGCTCTGCAGCCGCCGCATGGTGGAGGAGTTCCGGCTCAGCGGGGAGGCCTTCGACTGGCTGCTGGGGGAGATCGAGTCCAAGTTCAACCAGGCCATCGTGAGAGGGGTTTGGGGGGGTTTGGGGTCATTATTGGGGGGTTTGGGGTCAATATTGGGGGGTTTGGGGTCATTATTGGGGGGTTTGGGGTCATTATTGGGGGGTTTGGGGTCAGATCCTGGACTGGCTGCTGGGGGAGATCGAGTCCAAGTTCAACCAGGCCATCGTGAGAGGGGTTTGGGGGGGTTGATGTATTGGGGGGTTTGGGGGGGTTTGGGGTCAGATCCTGGACTGGCTGCTGGGGGAGATCGAGTCCAAGTTCAACCAGGCCATCGTGAGAGGGGGCTGGGGTCATTATTGGGGGGTTTGGGGTCAATATCTCGGGGTTTGGGGTCAATATTGGGGGGTTTGGGGGGGGTTTGGGGTCAGTCATTATTGGGGGGTTTGGGATCAGTATCTCGGGGTTTGGGGTCAGTATCTCAGGGTTTGGGGTCATTATTGGGGGGTTTGGGGTCAGATCCTGGACTGGCTGCTGGGGGAGATCGAGTCCAAGTTCAACCAGGCCATCGTGAGAGGGGGTTTTGTGGGTTTGGGGTCAGGTTTGGGGTCTGTCACCCCTCTGTGACACTGTCTCTGTCCCCAGGCCCACCCTGGGGAGATGGTTTAGGGTCAGATTTGGGGGGTTTGGGTCAGTTTTGGGGTTCCTGACCCCCCTGTGACCCTGTCTCTGCCCCCAGGCCCACCCCGGGGAGATGGTTTGGGGTCATTATTGGGTTGTTTGGGGTCAGGTTTGGGGTCAGGTTTGGAGTCAGATTTGGGGTGTTTGGGGTCAGTTTTGGGGTTCCTGACCCCCCTGTGACCCTGTCTCTGCCCCCAGGCCCACCCTGGGGAGATGGTTTGGGGTCAGGTTTGGGGTCAGATTTGGGGTGTTTGGGGTCAGTTTTGGGGTTCCTGACCCCCCTGTGACCCTGTTTTTGCCCCCAGGCCCACCCCGGGGAGATGGTGGGCGCGCTGGCCGCGCAGTCCCTGGGCGAGCCGGCCACCCAGATGACCCTCAACACCTTCCACTACGCCGGGGTGTCGGCCAAGAACGTCACCCTGGGCGTGCCCCGCCTGAAGGAGCTGATCAACATCTCCAAAAAACCCAAAACACCCTCGCTGACGGTGTTCCTGCTGGGCCAGAGCGCCCGCGACGCCGAGCGCGCCAAGGTGGCACCGGGGACAGCTGGGGACACGTTGGGATCAGCTGGGGATACGTTGGGGACAGCTGGGGACAGTTGGGGACACGTTGGGGACACGTTGGGGACAGCTGGGGATACATTGGGGACACTTGGGGACAGCTGGGGATACATTGGGGACAGCTGGGATCAGCTGGGGATACACTGGGGACACATTGGGGACAGCTGGGGCACCTTGGGGACAGCTGGGGACCATTGGGGACAGCTGGGGACACATTGGGGACACGTTGGGGACACGTTGGGGACAGCTGGGATACATTGGGGACAGCTGGGGACACATTGGGGACACATTGGGGACACGTTGGGGACATGTTGGGGACACTTGGGGACAGCTGGGGATACATTGGGGACAGCTGGGATCAGCTGGGGATACATTGGGGACACATTGGGGACACGTTGGGGACAGCTGGGGATACATTGGGGACAGCTGGGATTAGCTGGGGATACACTGGGGACACATTGGGGACAGCCCAGGGACACTTGGGGACGCACTGGGGACAGCTGGGTACATATTTGGGACAGCTGGGGACACTTGGGGACACCTGGGGCACCTTGGGGACAGCTGGGGACAGCTGGGGATACATTGGGGACACCCTGGGGATTGATTTGGGATACACTGGGGACAGCTGGGGACACACTGGGGATAGCTGGGGATAAATTGGGGACACCTGGGATCAGCTGGGGACACCTTGGGGACACCTTGGGACACCTGGGGACACATTGGAGACAGCTGGGGATACATTGGGGACAGCTGGGGACACATTGGGGACACATTGGGGACACCTGGGATCAGCTGGGGACACATTGGGGACAGCTGGGAAAACCTTGGGAACACCTGGGGACAGCCCAGGGACACTTGGGGACACCTTGGGGACACTTGGGGACAGGGAGATGGGAGGAATTTGGGGGTTCTGAGGTGCTGCTGGTGGCATGGGGTTGGTTTGGTGTGGTGGTGGCCCTGTGGGGTTGTGTCACCTCTGTGTCCCCATGTCCCCTGTGTCCTCATGTCCCCTGACTGTCCCCAATGTCCCCTGACTGTTCCCCTGTTCCCAATGTCTCCAATGGTCCCAGTGTCCCCTGACTGTCCCCATGTCCCCAATGTCCCCTGACTGTCCCCTGACTGTCCCCAGGACATCCTGTGCCGCCTGGAGCACACCATGTCCCCAGTGTCCCCAATGTCCCCTGACTGTCCCCATGTCCCCAGACTGTCCTCCTGTTCCCAATGTCTCCAATGGTCCCAATGTCCTCTGACTGTCCCCACGTCCCTCATCCACAGGACATCCTGTGCTGCCTGGAGCACACCATGTCCCCAGTGTCCCCTGTCTGTCCCCATGTTCCCTGACTGTCCCAGTGTCCCCTGACTGTCCCAGTGTCTCCAATGTCCCCTGACTGTCCCCAGGACATCCTGTGCCACCTGGAGCACACTATGTCCCCGGTGTCCCCTGACTGTCCCAATGTCTCCAGTGTCCCCTGACTGTCCCCAATGTCCCCTGTCTCCAATGTCCCCAGTGTCCCCTGACTGTCCCAGTGTCCCCTGACTGTCTCCAATGTCCCCAGTGTCCCCTGACTGTCCCAGTGTCCCCTGACTGTCTCCAATGTCCCCAGTGTCCCCTGACTGTCCCAGTGTCCCCAATGTCCCCTGACTGTCCCCTGACTGTCCCCAGGACATCCTGTGCTGCCTGGAGCACACTGTGTCCCCAGTGTCCCCTGACTGTCCCCAGTGTCCCCAGTGTCCCCTGACTGTCCCCAATGTCCCCTGTCTCCAGTGTCCCCAATGTCCCCTGACTGTCCCAGTGTCTCCAGTGTCCCCTGACTGTCCCCAATGTCCCCTGACTGTCCCAATGTCCCCAGTTTCCCCTGACTGTCCCCAGTGTCCCCAGTGTCCCCTGACTGTCCCCAATGTCCCCTGACTGTCCCCTGACTGTCCCCAGGACATCCTGTGCCGCCTGGAGCACACCATGTCCCCAGTGTCCCCTGACTGTCCCCATGTCCCCTGACTGTCCCCATGTCCCCTGACTGTCCCCTGACTGTCCCCAGGACATCCTGTGCCGCCTGGAGCACACCACGCTGCGCAAGGTGACAGCCAACACCGCCATCTACTACGACCCCAACCCGCAGAGCACGGTGGTGGCCGAGGACCAGGAGTGGGTGAACGTGTACTACGAGATGCCCGACTTCGACGTCAGCCGCATCTCGCCCTGGCTGCTGCGCGTGGAGCTGGACCGCAAGCACATGACGGACCGCAAGCTGACCATGGAGCAGATCGCCGAGAAGATCAACGCAGGTCGGGGGCTGGGGGGGCTGGAGGGGGTTTGGGGGGTGTCTGAGCAGGTTTGGGGGGTCCTGAAAGGGGGTTTGGGGGAGCTGGAGGGGGTTTGGGGGTCCTGAAAGGGGGTTTGGGGGAGCTGGAGGGGGTTTGGGGGAGCTGGACCACAAGCACATGACCAAGTTCAAGCTGACCATGGAGCAGATCGCCAAGAAGATCAACGCAGGTCGGGGGCTGGGGGGGCTGGAGGGGGTTTGGGGGGTGTCTGAGCAGGTTTGGGGGTCCTGAAAGGGGGTTTGGGGGTCCTGGAGTGGGTTTGGGGGAGCTGGAGGGGGTTTGGGGGAGCTGGACCGCAAGCACATGACAGACCGCAAACTGACCATGGAGCAGATCGCCGAGAAGATCAACGCAGGTCAGGGGCTGGGGGTCCTGAAAGGGGGTTTGGGGGTCCTGAAAGGGGTTTGGGGGTCCTGAAAGGGGGTTTGGGGGAGCTGGACTGCAAACTGACCATGGAGCAGATCGCTGAGAAGATCAACGCAGGTCAGGGGCTGGTTTGGGGGTCCTGAAAGGGACCCCTGGGGGGAGCTGGAGGAGGTTTAGGGGGTGTCTGAGCAGGTTTTGGGGGTCCCGGAGGGGGTTTGGGGGAGCTGGACCACAAGCACATGACCAAGTTCAAACTGACCATGGAGCAGATCGCCGAGAAGATCAATGCAGGTCGGGGACTGGGGGTGTCTGAGCAGGTTTGGGGGTCCTGAAAGGGGGTTTGGGGGTCCTGAAAGGGGGTTTGGGGGAGCTAGAGGAGTTTTAGGGGGTGTCTGATCAGGTTTGGGGGGAGCTGGAGGGGGTTTGGGGGTCCTGGAGGAGGTTTAGGGGGTGTCTGAGCAGGTTTTGGGGGTCCTGAAAAGGGGTTTGGGGGTCCTGGAGGGGGTTTGGGGGAGCTGGACCTGCAAACTGACCATGGAGCAGATCGCCGAGAAGATCAACGCAGGTCGGGGGCTGGGGGTGTCTGAGCAGGTTTGGGGGTCCTGAAAGGGGGTTTGGGGGAGCTGGAGGAGGTTTAGGGGGTGTCTGAGCAGGTTTTGGGGGTCCCGGAGGGGGTTTGGGGGAGCTGGACCTGCAAGCTGACCATGGAGCAGATCGCTGAGAAGATCAACGCAGGTCAGGGGCTGGTTTGGGGGTCCTGAAAGGGACCCCTGGGGGGAGCTGGAGGAGGTTTAGGGGGTGTCTGAGCAGGTTTTGGGGGTCCTGAAAGGGGGTTTGGGGGAGCTGGACCACAAGCACATGACGGACCGCAAGCTGACCATGGAGCAGATCGCCGAGAAGATGAACGCAGGTCAGGGGCTGGGGGTGTCTGAGCAGGTTTAGGGGTCCTGAAAGGGGGTTTGGGGGTCCTGGAGGGGATTTAGGGGGTGTCTGAGCAGGTTTGGGGGTCCTGGAGGGGATTTAGGGGGTGTCTGAGCAGGTTTTGGGGGAGCTGGAGGGGGTTTGGGGGAGCTGGACCGCAAGCACATGACGGACCGCAAGCTGACCATGGAGCAGATCGCCGAGAAGATCAACGCAGGTCGGGGGCTGGGGGGGCTGGAGGGGGTTTGGGGGTCCTGAAAGGGGGTTTGGGGGTCCTGGAGGGGATTTAGGGGGTGTCTGAGCAGGTTTTGGGGGTCCTGGAGGGGGTTTGGGGGAGCTGGACCACAAGCACATGACCAAGTTCAAGCTGACCATGGAGCAGATCGCCAAGAAGATCAACGCAGGTCAGGGGCTGGGGGGGCTGGGGGTCCTGAAAGGGGGTTTGGGGGGTGTCTGAGCAGGTTTGGGGGGTCCTGAAAGGGGTTTTGGTGGTCCTGGAGGGGGTTTGGGGGAGCTGGACCGCAAGCACATGACGGACCGCAAGCTGACCATGGAGCAGATCGCCGAGAAGATCAATGCAGGTCAGGGGCTGGGGGGGCTGGGGGTCCTGGAGGGGGTTTGGGGGGTGTCTGAGCAGGTTTGGGGGGTGTCTGAGCAGGTTTGGGGGTCCTGGAGTGGGTTTGGGGGAGCTGGAGGGGGTTTGGGGGAGCTGGACCGCAAGCACATGACCAAGTTCAAGCTGACCATGGAGCAGATCGCCGAGAAGATCAAGGCAGGTCGGGGGCTGGGGGTGTCTGAGCAGGTTTGGGGGGAGCTGGAGGGGGTTTGGGGGTCCTGGAGAGGGTTTAGGGGGTGTCTGAGAAGCTTTTGGGGGAGCTGGAGGGGGTTTGGGAGGAGCTGGAGGGGGAGTGAGGGTATCTGAGAAGCTCTTAGGGGGTCCCGGGTGAGTTTGGAGGGAGTTTGAGGGTGTCTGAACAGCTTTTGGGGGAGCTGGAGGGGTTTTGGGGGTGTCTGAGCAGGTTTTGGGGGGTCTGGAGGGGTTTTAGGGGAGCTGAAGGGGGTTTGAGGGTGTCTCAGCAGCTTTTGGGGGTCCTGGAGGAGTTTCGGGGTGACCTGGATGAGTTTTGAAGATGTCTGAGGAGCTTTTGGGGGGGTGGTTTGAGGGTGTCTGAGGAGCTTTTGGGGGTCCTGGAGGGGTTTTGGGGTCCCTAGATGACCTTATTTAAAGGCTTTTGGGGTCTCTGAGTAACCTCTGAGGGATTTTGGAGTGACCTGGGTGAGTCTGGGGGTTCCTGGCTGATTTCTGGGGAGGTTTTGGGGGTCCCTGGCCGATCTCTGGGGGGTTTTGTGGTGACCTGGGTGAGTCTGGGGGCTCCTGGCTGATTTCTGGGGAGGTTTTGGGGTGACCTGGCTGAGTCTGGGGGTTCCTCACTGATCTCTGGGGAGGTTTTGTGGGTCCTGGAGGAGTTTTGGGGTCCTTAGATGACCTTTAAAGGCTTTTGGGGTTCCTGAGTAATCTTTGAGGGATTTTGGAGTGACCTGGGTGAGTCTGGGGGTCCCTGGCTGTTCTCTGGGGGGTTTTGTGGTGACCTGGCTGAGTCTGGGGGTTCCTGACTGATCTCTGGGAAGGTTTTGGGGGTCCCTGGCCGATCTCTGGGTAGTTTTGGGGTGCTCTGACCCCATGTCCCCCACCCCAGGTTTCGGTGACGACCTCAACTGCATCTTCAACGACGACAACGCCGAGAAGCTGGTGCTGCGCATCCGCATCATGAACAGCGACGAGAACAAGATGCAGGAGGTGGGAGGGGACCCGGGGCCACCTCAGGGGACACCTGAGGGGACACCTGAGGGGACACCTGGGGTGGCCTGAGTGTCACCTGTGCCCCGTCCCCAGGAGGAGGAGGTGGTGGACAAGATGGACGACGACGTTTTCCTGCGCTGCATCGAGTCCAACATGCTGACGGACATGACGCTGCAGGGCATCGAGCAGATCAGCAAGGTGGGGACACCTGGGGGGGGTTTGAGGACACCTGGGGGGGGGTTTGGGGACACCTGGGGGGGGGTTTGGGGACACCTGGGGGGGGGTTTGGGGACACCTGGGGGGGGGTTTGGGGACACCTGGGGGCGCTTGGGGACACCTGGGGGGGGGTTTGGAGACACCTGGGGGGGCTTGGGGACACCTGGGGGGGGTTTGGGGACACCTGGGGGGATTTGGGGACACCTGGGGGGGGGTTTGGGGACACCTGGGGGGGGGCTTGGGGACACCTGGGGGGGGGTTTGGGGACACCTGGGGGGGGGCTTGGGGACACCTGGGGGCGCTTGGGGACACCTGGGGGGGGGTTTGGGGACACCTGGGGGGTGGTTTGGGGACACCCTGGGGGGGGGGGTTTGGGGACACCTGGGGGGGCTTGGGGACGCCTGGGGGGGTTTGGGGACACCTGGGGGGGGTTTCGGGACACCTGGGGGCGCTTGGGGACACCTGGGGGGGGGTTTGGGGACACCTGGGGGGGTTTGGGGACACCTGGGGGGGCTTGGGGACACCTGGGGGGGTTTGGGGACACCTGGAGAGGATTGGGGACACCTGGAGAGGCTTGGGGACACCTGGGGGGGGGGTTTGGGGACACCTGGGGGGGGGGTTTGGGGACACTGTGGGGGGGTTTGGGGACACCCTGGGGGGGTTTGGGGACACCTGGGGGGGGGCGTTTGGGGACACCTGGGGGGGGGTTTGGGGACACCTGGGGGCACTTGGGGACACCTGGGGGGGGGGTTTGGGGACACCTGGGGGGGGGTTTGGGGACACCTGGGGGGGTTTGGGGACACCGGGGGGGGCTTGGGGACACCTGGGGGCGCTTGGGGACACCTGGGGGGGGGGTTTGGGGACACCTAGGGAGGGTTTGGGGACACCTGGAGAGGTCCAGGAGGGGTTTGGGGGGCCCACAAGGATCACCAAGAGGGGTCCAGGAAAGGATGGAAAGTCCTCAGGGATACCTGGAGAGCTCCACGGTGACTTTTGGAAGGTTCAGGGTGGTCCCAGGTGACACCTGTGGGCACCTGAGAAGGTTTTTGGGGGTTCAGGATCTCCAGGTGGATCCTGAGAAACACCTGAATCTCTCCATGGAGACTTTTGGGAGTTTCCAGGAGACATTTAGAAGGTTCAGGACACCTGTGGTGACACCTGAGAAGGTCTTTGGGTACCACCAGGTGCTCTGGGGGGGGTTCCAGGTCTCCAGGTGGATCCTGAGGAACACCTGGAGCTTCTGTGGAGATTTTTGGGAGTTTCTAAGAGACATTTAGAATCTCTGGGACACCTGTGGTGACACCTGTGGGCACCTGAGAAGGTTCCAAATCTCCAGGTGGATCTTGAGGAACACCTGGAGCTTCTTTGGTGTCTTTTTGGGAGTTTCTAAGAGACATTTAGAATCTCTGGGACACCTGTGGGTACCTGAGAAGGTTTTTAGGGGTTCCAAATCTCCAGGTGGATCCTGAGGAACACCTGAATCTCTCCATGGAGACTTTTGGGAGGTTCCAGGAGACATTTAGAAGGTTCAGGACACCTGTGGGTACCTGAGACGGTTTTTGGGGGTTCAGGATCTCCAGGTGGATCCTGAGGAACACCTGGAGCTTCTGTGGAGACTTTTGGGAGTTTCCAGGAGACATTTAGAAGGTTCAGGACACCTGTGGTGACACCTGAGAAGATCTTTGGGTACCACCAGGTGCTCTGGGGGGATTCCAGGTCTCCAGATGGATCCTGAGGAACACCTGGAGCTTCTGTGGAGACTTTTTGGGGAGTTTCCAAGAAACCTTTAGAAGGTTCAGGACACCTGTGGTGACACCTGAGAAGGTTTTTGGGGGTTCCAAATCTCTAGGTGGATCTTGAGGAACACCTGGAGCTTCTGTGGAGACTTTTGGGAGTTTCTAAGAGACATTTAGAATCTCTGGGACACCTGTGGGTACCTGAGAAGGTTTTTGGGGGTTCCAAATCTCCAGGTGGATCCTGAGGAACACCTGAATCTCTCCATGGAGACTTCTGGGAGTTTCCAAGAGACCTTTAGAAGGTTCAGGACACCTGTGGGTACCTGAGAAGGTTTTTGGGGGTTCAGGATCTCCAGGTGGATCCTGAGGAACACCTGGAGCTTCTGTGGAGACTTTTTGGGAGTTTCTAAGAGACATTTAGAATCTCTGGGACACCTGTGGTGACACCTGTGGGCACCTGAGAAGGTTCCAAATCTCCAGGTGGATCTTGAGGAACACCTGGAGCTTCTTTGGTGTCTTTTTGGGAGTTTCTAAGAGACATTTAGAATCTCTGGGACACCTGTGGGTACCTGAGAAGGTTTTTGGGGGTTCCAAATCTCCAGGTGGATCCTGAGGAACACCTGAATCTCTCCATGGAGACTTTTGGGAGGTTCCAGGAGACCTTTAGAAGGTCCCTGGTGACCCCTGGTGACCCCTGTGCCCCTCCCTTGGCCAGGTGTACATGCACCTGCCCCAGACAGACAACAAGAAGAAGATCATCATCACCGAGGACGGCGAGTTCAAGGCGCTGCAGGAATGGATCCTGGAGACGGACGGCGTCAGCCTGATGCGCGTGCTGAGCGAGAAGGACGTGGATCCTGTGAGGACAACGTCCAATGACATCGTGGAGATCTTCACTGTGAGTGACCTGGGGGTGATAGATACACCTGGAGTGACAGGGACACAGCTGGGGGTGAGGGACACCTTGGGGGTGACAGGGACACAGCTGGGGTGACAGGGACACACCTGGGGGTGACAGGGACACACCTGGGGTCTCATGGACCCTGTGAGGACAACGTCCAATGACATCGTGGAGATCTTCACTGTGAGTGACCTGGGGGTGACAGATACACCTGGGGGTGACAGGGACACACCTGGGGGTGACAGGGACACACCTGGGGGTGACAGGGACACACCTGGGGTCTCATGGACCCTGTGAGGACAACCTCCAATGACATCGTGGAGATCTTCACTGTGAGTGACACCTGGGGGTGACAGGGACACACCGGGGGTGACAGGGACACACCTGGGGGTGACAGGGACACACCTGGGGTCTCATGGACCCTGTGAGGACAACCTCCAATGACATCGTGGAGATCTTCACTGTGAGTGACCTGGGGGTGACAGGGACACACCTGGAGGTGGCAGACACACCTGGGGGTGACAGGGACACAGCTGGGGTCTCATGGACCCTGTGAGGACAACATCCAATGACATCGTGGAGATCTTCACTGTGAGTGACACCTGGGGGTGACAGGGACACACCGGGGGTGACAGGGACACACCTGGGGGTGACAGGGACACACCTGGGGTCTCATGGATCCTGTGAGGACAACGTCCAATGACATCGTGGAGATCTTCACTGTGAGTGACACCTGGGGGTGACAGGGACACACCTGGGGGTGACAGGGACACAGCTGGGGTGACAGGGACACACCTGGGGTCTCATGGATCCTGTGAGGACAACGTCCAATGACATCGTGGAGATCTTCACTGTGAGTGACCTGGGGGTGACAGATACACCTGGGGGTGACAGGGACACACCTGGGGGTGACAGGGACACACCTGGGGTCTCATGGATCCTGTGAGGACAACCTCCAATGACATCGTGGAGATCTTCACTGTGAGTGACACCTGGGGGTGACAGGGACACACCGGGGGTGACAGGGACACACCTGGGGGTGACAGGGACACACCTGGGGTCTCATGGACCCTGTGAGGACAACCTCCAATGACATCGTGGAGATCTTCACTGTGAGTGACCTGGGGGTGACAGATACACCTGGGGGTGACAGGGACACAGCTGGGGGTGACAGGGACACACCTGGGGTCTCATGGATCCTGTGAGGACAACATCCAATGACATCGTGGAGATCTTCACTGTGAGTGACCTGGGGGGGACAGGGACACACCTGGGGGTGACAGGGACACACCTGGGGTCTCATGGATCCTGTGAGGACAACCTCCAATGACATCGTGGAGATCTTCACTGTGTGTGACACCTGGGGGTGACAGGGACACACCTGGGGGTGACAGGGACACACCTGGGGTCTCATGGACCCTGTGAGGACAACGTCCAATGACATCGTGGAGATCTTCACTGTGAGTGACCTGGGGGTGACAGGGACACCTGGGGGTGACAGGGACACAGCTGGGGGTGACAGGGACACACCTGGGGTGTCATGGACCCGTGAGGACAACATCCAATGACATCGTGGAGATCTTCACTGTGAGTGACACCTGGGGGTGACAGATACACCTGGGGGTGACAGGGACACACCTGGGGGTGACAGGGACACACCTGGGGTGACAGGGACACACCTGGGGGTGACAGGGACACACCTGGGGTCTCATGGATCCTGTGAGGACAACTTCCAATGTCATCATGGAGATCTTCACTGTGAGTGACACCTGGGGGTGACAGGGACACACCTGGAGGTGGCAGACACACCTGGAGGTGGCAGACACACCTGGGGGTGACAGGGACACAGCTGGGGTCTCATGGATCCTGTGAGGACAACATCCAATGACATCGTGGAGATCTTCACTGTGAGTGACACCTGGGGGTGACAGAGACACACCTGGGGGTGACAGGGACACACCTGGGGTCTCATGGATCCTGTGAGGACAACCTCCAATGACATCGTGGAGATCTTCACTGTGAGTGACACCTGGGGGTGACAGGGACACACCTGGGGGTGACAGGGACACACCTGGGGGTGACAGGGACACACCTGGGGTCTCATGGATCTGATCCAGACAACATCCAGCAACATCAAGGCTGATTTTGGGGTGTCTCCCCATTTCAGGGGAGAGTGACCCCATGAAGGGATTTGGGGCTGTAACTGAGAGATTCTGGGCACATTTTGTAGGATTTTGGGGTGTTTTTCAGCATATTAAGGGATTTAGGAGCTTGAGGCTGATTTTGGGGTGTCTCCCTGTTTCAGGGTAGAGTGACCCCACGAAGGGATTTTGGGGTTGGAAACGTTGGTTTCTGGAGACATTTTGGGGTGTTTTTCAGCATATTGAGGGATTTAGGGCTGATTTTGGGGTGTCTCCCCGTTTCAGGGGAGAGTGACCACACGAAGGGATTTTGGGGTTGTGGAGACATTTTGGGGTGGTTTTTAGCATATTGAGGGATTTAGGGGCTTGAGGCTGATTTTGGGGTTGAAACTGGGGGATTTTGGGGACATTTTGTAGGATTTTGGGGTGTTTTTCAGCATATTGAGGGATTTAGGGTCTTGGGGCTGATTTTGGGGTGTCTCTCCATTTCAGGGGAGAGTGACCCCACGAAGGGATTTTGGGGTTGGAAACGTTGGTTTCTGGAGACATTTTGGGGTGTTTTTCAGCATATTGAGGGATTTAGGGCTGATTTTGGGGTGTCTCCCCATTTCAGGGGAGAGTGACCCCACGAAGGGATTTTGGGGTTTGAGGGATTTAGGGGCTTGAGGCTGATTTTGGAGTTGAAACTGGGGGATTTTGGGGACATTTTGTAGGATTTTGGGGTGTTTTTCAGCATATTGAGGGATTTAGGGTCTTGGGGCTGATTTTGCGGTGTCTCCCCGTTTCAGGGGAGAGTGACCCCACGAAGGGATTTTGGGGTTGGAAACGTTGGATTCTGGGGACATTTTGGGGTGTTTTTCACATAGTGAGGGATTTAGGGCTGATGTTGGGGTGTCCCCCCGCAGGTTCTGGGCATCGAGGCGGTGCGGAAGGCGCTGGAGCGGGAGCTGTACCACGTCATCTCCTTCGACGGTTCCTACGTCAACTACCGGCACCTGGCGCTGCTGTGCGACACCATGACGTCGCGGGGACACCTGATGGCCATCACCCGGCACGGCGTCAACCGGCAGGACACCGGGCCCCTGATGAAGTGTTCCTTCGAGGAGACGGTGAGGGGAGGGGGGCTGGGGGGAGAGAGTGGGGGAAATGGGGTGGGAATGGGAGTGGGAGTGGGGGAAATGGGGTGGGAATGGGGGAAATGGGAATGGGGGGGAGTGGGGAAATGGGGTGGGAATGAGGGTGGGAGTGGGCAATTGAGGGGTTGGAATTAGAGGGGAGTGGGGTTTAGGGGGTGGTAATGGGGGTGGGAATGGGATTTGGGGATGGGAGTTGGGGGGGAAATGAGGGAAATGCGGTGGGAGTGGGTTTTAGGGGGTGAGAGTGGAGTGGGGATGGGAGTGGGGGAATGGGGTGGGAATGAGGGAGTGGAAAATGAGGTGGGAATGAGAAATTGGGGTGGGAATGGGGGTGGGAATGGGGTGGGAGTGGGGAATTGGGGGGGAGTGGGGAATTGGGGTGGGAATGAGAAATTGGGATGGAAATGGGGGTGGGAATGGGGGAAATGGGGTGGGAGTGGGTTTTGGGGGGTGAGAGTGGGGTGGGATTTGGGGTTGGAGTGGGGTGGGGATGGGAGTGGGGAAATGGGGTGGGAATTGGGGTGGGAATGAGAAATTGGGGTGGGAGTGGGGGAATGGGGTGAGAGTGAGGGAATTGAGGTGGGAATTGCGAAATGAAGATGGAAATGGGGTGGGAGTGGGGAATTGGGATGGGAATGGGGTTTGGGAATGGGATGGGAATGGGAATGGGGTATGAATTGGGATGGGAGTGGTTTTGGGGTGTCCCCCCATTTCAAGATGTCCTGATGGAGACAGCTGCCCACGGGGGAATGACCCCATGAAGGGATTTTGGGGCTGGAAACGGGAGATTCTGGGGACAATTTGTAGGATTTCGGGGTGGTTTTTTTTTCAGCATATTAAAGGCTTTGATGGGTTTAGGGGCTCAAGGCTGATTTTGGGGTGTCTCCCCCATGTCAGGTTGATGTCCTGATGGAGGCAGCTGCCCACGGGGAGAGTGACCCCATGAAGGGGGTGTCTGAGAACATCATGCTGGGGCAGCTGGCGCCGGCCGGCACCGGCTGCTTCGACCTGCTGCTGGACGCCGAGAAATGCAAACACGGCATGGAGATCCCCAGCGCCCTGCCCGGGCTCGGCGTCGGCGGCCGTGAGTCCCCGGAACCCCTGGGGAACCCCTGGGGAATGGGGGTACCCCTGGGGAATGGGGGTGCCCCTGGGGAATGGGTACACCCCTGGGGAATGGGGCTGGAATATGGGGATACCTCTGGGAAATGGGGATAGACCCTGGGAAATGGGGCTGGGAAATGGGGGTACCCCTGGGAAATGGGGACACCCCTGGGAAATGGGGATGGAATATGGTGATAGACCCTGAGAAATGGGGACACCCCTGGGAAATGGGGGCACCCCTGGGGAATGGGGACACCCCTTGACACCCCTGGGAAATGGGGCTGGGAAATGGGGATACCCCTGGGGAATGGGGGTGGGAAATGGGGACAGCCCTGGGGAATGGGGACACCCCTGGAAAATGGGGATGGAATATGGGGATAGACCCTGAGAAATGGGGACACCCCTGGGAAATGGGGATACCCCAGGGGAATGGGGACACCCCTGGGAAATGGGACTGGAATATGGGGACACCCCTGGAAAATGGGGATACCCCTGGGAAAACCCCAAAGAAAATGGGGACACCCCTGGAAAATGGGGATACCCCTGGAAAAACCTGGCTGGAATATGGGGGCACCCCAAAGAAAATGGAGACACCCCTGGGAAATGGGGACACCCAAGGCTGGTGACAAAAAGACACCCTCAAGGTCATTGTGGTCATCATCCAGTTTTGGGTGTCCCGTGGCAAGAAGGGGCAGCCCCAAATTTTGGGGTTCACTCGGACTGGAACGTTGGGATCTTACAAGGGAGGAGTTGGGGACACCCCAGGGGTGGTGACACCAATACCCCCAACCTCACCATGGCCACCCTGTCCTGGCCACCTGATGTCCCCCAGGTGTTGGTGTCCCCCAGGTGTTGGTGTCCCCCCGATTTTGGGGTTCCCCCCGATTTTGGGGTGCCCCTGACCCCTCTCTCTCTCCACAGCCACCGGGATGTTCTTCGGCTCCGCCCCCAGCCCCATGGGGGGGATGTCCCCGGCCATGACCCCCTGGAACCAGGGGGCCACCCCGGCCTACGGCGCCTGGTCCCCCAGCGTGGGTACGTGGGGGCAACTGGGAGGGACTGGGGGGGATTTGGGGGTGAACTGGGGGGGCTGTGGAGCGTTTTGGGGTCCTGGGCTGGGTTTGGGGGTGGTCTTGAGGTCTCAGGTTTGTTTTGGGGTCTCAGGTTGTGTTTGGGGGTGATTTTAGGGTCTCAGGTTGTGTTTTGGGGGTCTCAGGTTGTGTTTGGGGGTGGTTTTGGGGTCTCAGGTTGTGTTTGGGGCTGATTTTAGGGTCTCAGGTTGTGTTTGGGGCTGGTTTTAGGGTCTCAGGTTGTGTTTTGGGGTCTCAGGTGGTATTTTGGGGTCTCAGGTTGTGTTTGGGGCTGGTTTTAGGGCCTCAGGTTGTGTTTTGGGGTCTCAGGTTGTGTTTGGGGGTGATTTTAGGGTCTCAGGTTGTGTTTTGGGTGTGGTTTTAGGGTCTCAGGTTGTGTTTTGGGGTCTCAGGTTGTGTTTTGGGGTCTCAGGTTGTGTTTGGGGCTGGTTTTAGGGTCTCAGGTTGTGTTTTGGGGTCTCAGGTGGTATTTCGGGGTCTCAGGTTGTGTTTGGGGGTGGTTTTGAGGTCTCAGGTTGTGTTTGGGGTCTCAGGTTGTATTTCGGGGTCTCAGGTTGTGTTTGGGGGTGATTTTAGGGTCTCAGGTTGTGTTTTGGGGTCTCAGGTGGTATTTTGGGGTCTCAGGTTGTGTTTGGGGCTGGTTTTAGGGCCTCAGGTTGTGTTTTGGGGTCTCAGGTTGTGTTTGGGGGTGATTTTAGGGTCTCAGGTTGTGTTTTGGGTGTGGTTTTAGGGTCTCAGGTTGTGTTTTGGGGTCTCAGGTTGTGTTTTGGGGTCTCAGGTTGTGTTTGGGGCTGGTTTTAGGGTCTCAGGTTGTGTTTTGGGGTCTCAGGTGGTATTTTGGGGTCTCAGGTTGTGTTTGGGGCTGGTTTTAGGGTCTCAGGTTGTGTTTTGGGGTCTCAGGTTGTGTTTGGGGGTGATTTTAGGGTCTCAGGTTGTGTTTTGGGTGTGGTTTTAGGGTCTCAGGTTGTGTTTTGGGGTCTCAGGTTGTATTTGGGGGTGATTTTGAGGCCTCAGGTTGTGTTTGGGGCTGGTTTTAGGGTCTCAGGTTGTGTTTTGGGGTCTCAGGTTGTATTTCGGGGTCTCAGGTTGTGTTTGGGGGTGATTTTAGGGTCTCAGGTTGTGTTTTGGGGTCTCAGGTTGTATTTCGGGGTCTCAGGTTGTGTTTGGGGGTGGTTTTAGGGTCTCAGGTTGTGTTTGGGGTCTCAGGTTTGTTTTGGGGTCCTGGTCTGTATTTGGAGCCCCCCTGACCCCTTTTCCTCCACAGGCAGCGGGATGACCCCGGGCGGGGCCGGGTTGTGTTTGGGGCTGGTTTTGGGGTCTCAGGTTCTGGTTTTGGGGTCCTGGTCTGTATTTGGAGCCCCCCTGACCCCCTTTTCCCCCACAGGCAGCGGGATGACCCCGGGCGGGGCCGGGTTCTCCCCCAGCGCCGCCTCCGACGCCTCCGGGTTCAGCCCCGGTTACTCCCCGGCCTGGTCACCAACACCCGGCTCGCCGGGGTCACCCGGCCCCTCCAGCCCCTACATCCCCTCCCCCGGTGAGTACAGCCCCAAAATAACCCTAAACACACAGAAACACTCCAGAACACACTGAAACACTCCAGAACACCCTAAAGTAACCTTAAAATAACCCTAAACACACAGAAACCACTAACAACACCCTGAAACACCCGAAAACACCCTAAAATACTCCTAAAATAACCCTAAACACACAGAAACTACTAACAACACCCTGAAACACCCCAAAACAACCTAAAATAACCCTAAACGCACTGAAATCACTAACAACACCCTGAAATACCTGAAAACACCCTAAAATACCCTAAAATAACCCTAAACACACAGAAACTACTAACAACACCCTGAAACACCCCAAAACAACCTAAAATACTCCTAAACGCACTGAAATCACTAACAACACCCTGAAACACCCGAAAACACCCTAAAATACCCTAAAATAACCCTAAACACACAGAAACACCCCAGAACATACTGAAACACCCCAAACACACTGAAACACCCCAAAACACACTAAAGTAACCTTCAAATAGCCCTTAACACACAGAAATCACTAACAACACCCTGAAACACCCCAGAACACCCTAAAGTAACCTTAAAATAACCCTTAACACACAGAAATCATGACAACACCCTGAAAGACCCCAAAACAACCTAAAATACTCCTAAAATAACCCTAAACACACTGAAACACCCCAGAACACACTAAAGTAACCTTAAAATAGCCCTAAACACACAGAAACTACTAACACCCTGAAACACCTGAAAACACCCTAAAATACCCTAAAATAACCCTAAACACACAGAAACACCCCAGAACATACTGAAACACCCCAGAACACACTGAAACACCCCAGAACATACTGAAGTAACCTTCAAATAACCCTTAACACACAGAAATCACTAACAACACTCTGAAACACCCTAAAATACCCTAAAATAACCCTAAATACACAGAAACCACTAACAACACCCTGAAACACCCGAAAACACCCTAAAATACTCCTAAAATAACCCTAAATAAACAGAAACCACTAATAACACCCCAAAACACACAGAAACAATGCAGAACACCCTGAAATGCCCGAAACACCCTAAAATACCCTTAAAATAACACAAAACACCCATAAAACGCCCTGTCACCCATAACAGCAACCTGAAATACGCTGCAACACCCTAAACACCCAAAAATAGCCTAAAATAACCTCAGATAACCCAAAAAACAATCTGTAACACCCAACAACACACTGAAACACCTCAAACCCCTAAAATATCACTAAAACACCCTAAAATAAAGCAAAACACCCATAAAATACCATATAACACCCTAACAACACCCTGAAGCACTCCAATCACACTAAAATACCCCTTAAACACCTTTTAAATAATCCCAAACAGTCGTAAAATATGTAACACCCTAACAACACCCTGAACCATCCCAAACACATTGAAACACCCCAAAACACACTGTCATACCCCAAAATATCCCTAAAACAACCACAGAGCAGCCTGTAACCCCTAACAACACCCTAAAATACGCTGAAACACCCTGTAGCAACCCAAAACACCCAAAAAATACCGTGTAACACCCTAAAACACACTGAAACACCCCAGAACAGCCCTACAACACTTCCAACATCCTCTCAAAGAGACCCACAACACCCCGACACCAACACCGAGACTCCCAACACCACCAACACCCCCACAACACCCAGCTGAGCCCCCCAACACCCTGACCAGGGCCCTGCTGACCCCCCGTGTCCCCTCTCCACAGGTGGCGCCATGTCCCCCAGCTACAGCCCGACGTCCCCCGCCTACGAGCCGCGGTCGCCGGGGGGCTACACCCCGCAGAGCCCCAGCTACAGCCCCACCTCGCCCAGCTACAGCCCCACTTCTCCCAGCTACAGCCCCACCTCGCCCAACTACAGCCCCACCTCGCCCAGTTACAGCCCCACCTCTCCCAGTTACAGCCCGACCTCGCCCAGCTACAGCCCGACCTCGCCCAGTTACAGCCCCACCTCGCCGAGCTACAGCCCAACCTCTCCCAGCTACAGCCCGACCTCTCCCAGTTACAGCCCCACCTCTCCCAGTTACAGCCCGACCTCTCCCAGTTACAGCCCGACCTCGCCGAGCTACAGCCCGACCTCGCCGAGCTACAGCCCCACTTCTCCCAGTTACAGTCCCACTTCTCCCAGTTACAGCCCCACCTCTCCCAGCTACAGCCCAACTTCTCCAAGCTACAGCCCCACCTCGCCCAACTACAGCCCCACCAGCCCCAACTACACCCCGACCTCTCCAAGCTACAGCCCCACCTCTCCCAGCTACAGCCCCACCAGCCCCAACTACACCCCGACCTCGCCCAACTACAGCCCCACCTCTCCCAGCTACAGCCCCACCTCCCCCAGTTACAGCCCCACCTCTCCCAGTTACTCCCCGTCCAGCCCCCGCTACACCCCGCAGTCGCCCACCTACACCCCCAGCAGCCCCAGCTACAGCCCCAGCAGCCCCAGCTACAGCCCCACCTCCCCCAAGTACACCCCGACCTCGCCCAGCTACAGCCCCAGCTCCCCCGAGTACACCCCGACCTCGCCCAAGTACAGCCCCACCTCGCCCAAGTACAGCCCCACCTCTCCCAAGTACAGCCCCACGTCGCCCACCTACAGCCCCACCACGCCCAAGTACAGCCCCACCTCGCCCACCTACAGCCCCACCTCGCCCGTCTACACCCCGACCTCGCCCAAGTACAGCCCCACCTCTCCCACCTACAGCCCCACCTCGCCCAAGTACAGCCCCCGGCTACAGCCCCACGTCGCCGACCTACAGCCTCACCAGCCCGGCCATCAGCCCCGACGACAGCGACGACGACAACTGAACACCCGCGGCGGTGTAGGGGCGGGGCTGTTGTCACCCAAAACAACCCCAAACCAACATGGGGGTGGGGCTGTTGTCACCCAAAACAACCCCAAATCAATATTGGATTGTGGTTGTTGTCACCCAAAAAATCCCACATCAATATTGGATTCCGGTTGTTGTCACCCCAAACAGCCCCAAATCAATATTGGATTGGGGTTATTGTCACCCAAAACAACCCCAAACCAATATGGGGACAGGGCTGTTGTCACCCAAAACAACCCCAAATCAATATTGGATCGGGGTTGTTGTCACCCCAAACAACCCCACATCAATATTGGATTGGGGTTGTTTTGTCACTACAAAAAAACAGCCCATCACGGTTGGATTGCGGTTGTTGTCACCCCTGAAACCCCAAATCAGTATTGGATCGGGGTTGTGTCACCCCAAAAACTCCACATTAATACGGGGACGGGGCTGTTGTCACCCCAAAGAAACAGCCCATCAATATTGGACTGGGGTTGTTGTCACCCCCAAAAATTCCGTATCGATGTGGGATTTGGGTTGTTGTCACCCCCCAAAAAAACCCACATTGATACAGAGTCAGGGTGTCACCCCCTGAACCCCCAAATTCTAACGGGGTCAGGGTTGTTGTCACCCCCAAAATTTACCCAGGAGCGGTGACGTCACCCCAACATTGAAATGGGGTCGGGGGTGTCATCCCCCCAAAAAAAACCTCCAGGCTGTGGGGGTCACCCCCAAATTTCTGTGGGATTGTCACCCCCCAAACCCTTGGGGGTGACCCCAATTCCCAGTGACACCCCCAGACTGAGATGGGGGTTGGGGTTGTCACCCCCAAAGTCCCCACACACCCTGAAATGGGGGTGACCCCAAAACCGAGGTGACACCAAAGGGGGACGATGGCAAAATTTGGGGGTGACCCCTAAATTTGGGAGGGGTCACCCCCGAAGTTGGAGACGCCCTCAAGTTTTGGGGGGGGGGGCACCCCCTAAATTGAACTTGACCCCCCCCCAAAGTGGGGCTGATCCCAAAATTGGGGGGTTGATCCCCAAACCGGGCTCTGACCCTTAAATTTGGGGTGACCCCCAAGTCGAGGGTGACCCCCACCCCCCAGTTGGGGTGGGGGAGGGGCAGGTGTGGGAGCCCCCCCCTGATTTTGGGGGGGGGGGGTCAGTGGGGGAGGGGTTGTAATTTATGGGGTTGTTCGTTAATGGGGTCGGGGGTGGGGGTGGGGCTCGGTGGCGGTTTTGGGGTTCGGGGGTTTTTGGGGGGTCCTTTGCCCCTCCCCCCCTCTGCCCCCCTTTATTTTGCTGTTTTCACTTTTGGGGTTCTTTGGGGTGGGGGGGAGGGGAAGCGAATTTTGGGGGATTTCGAGTTTTGGGGGAAATCAATAAAAGTTTTACTGATTTTCACCTGTGAGTGTTTTTGGGGGAAGGACGAGGGAGGGGACACACCCCCAAACCATCAGGTGACGTTTTGGGGTGCCCTAATCCCCCTGAACCCCTTTTTGGGGTGCCCCAATCCCCTGAACTCCTTTTTGGGGTGTCCCAGTCCCCTGAACCCCTTTTTGGGGTGTCGCAATCTCCCTGAATCCCTTTTTGGGGTGCCCTAATCCTCCTGAACCCCTTTCTGGAGTGTCCCAGGTCCCCCTGAACCCCTTTTTGGGGTGCCCCAGGTACCCTGAACCCCTTTTTGGGGTGTCCCAATCTCCCTGAATCCCATTTTGGGGTGCCCTAAATCCCCCTGAACCCCTTTTTGGGGTGTCCCAATCCCCCTGAACTCCTTTTTGGGGTGTTCCAGTCCCCCTGAACCCCTTTTTGGAGTGTCCCAGGCCCCCTGAACCCCTTTTTGGGGCCCATTTTGGGGTGCCCCAATCCCTCTGAACCGCTTTTTGGGGTGTCCCAATCCCTCTGAACCCCTTTTTGGGGTGTCCCAGTCCCCCTGAACCCCTTTTTGGAGTGTCCCAGGCCCCCTGAACCCTTTTTTGGGGTGTCCCAATCCCCCTGAACCCTGTTTTGGGGTGTCCCAATCTCCCTGAATCCCATTTTGGGGTGTCCCAGTTCCCTGAACCCCTTTTTGGGGTGTCCCAATCCCCCTGAACCCTTTTTTTTGGGGCTCATTTTGGGGTCACATTTCTGCATCCCTAAATCACGTGAATCCCCTTTTTGGCGGGAAACGCCGAGACCCCGCCCACAGCGGGAGGAGCCAATCACAACCCGCTCATTCCATATATGGCAATCGGGGGCGTGGCCAACGAAGCGCGCGGGCGCCGTGGGGGCGTGGCCTCGCAGTGTCATGGCGGCGCCCACAGCGGACGGTTCGCGTGAGGGGAGGGAGGGGGCGGGAGGTTTTGGGGGGATTTTTTGGGGGATTTTGGAGGATTTTGGAGGATTTTGGGGACCCCCGTGGAGCTCTGACCTCTCCCCTCTCTCCTCAGCCCCTCAGGGGGTCCCCAAATCCCCCGGGACCCCTCAGGACGCGGCGCCCGAGGAGCCCGAACCGGTCGAGTGAGTTTTTGAGGGGGAATTTTTTTAATTTTTTTTTTGGGGCTGGTTTTGACTCCCTGAGGGGGTTTGGGGTTTTGGGGGGTCCCTGACACCCCTGGTTCTCCTCAGGTTTTTCCCGTACGAGCTGAGCCGCCCCCCCCGGCAGATTTGGGGCGCTCGGCAGGAATTCGCGCGGCGCCCCGAGAATTTCCTGCGGGGCTGCAAATGGTGAGAGGCACCCCAAAAAACACCTATCTAAAACACCCCAAAACCCCTCTCAATCACCCCAAAAACTTCCCTACGTCACTCCAAAAACCCTCCCTAAATCACTCCAAAAATCTCCTTAAACCACTCCCAAAAATCTCCCTAAATCACCCCAAAAAAACCTCCCTAAATCACCCCAAAAATCTCTCTAAGTCACCCCAAAAATCTCTCTAAGCCAGTCCCAAAAACCTCCCTAAATCACCCCAAAAATCTCCCCAAAACCCCCTCCCTAAATCACCCCAAAAGTCTCCCTAAATCACCCCAAAAATATCCCTAAAACTCTCCCTAAATCAGCCAAAAAACTCTCCCTAAATCACTCCAAAACCACTCTCAGTCACCCCAAAAACCCTCTCAAGATCACCCCAAAAATCTCTCTAAACCACTCCCAAAAACCCTCCTAAATCACCCCAAAATCCTCCTAAATAATCAAAAAAATCTCCCTAAATCACCCCAAAAAAACCTTCCTAAATCACCCCAAAAACCCTCCTAATTCACTCCAAAAATCTCCCTCAACCACTCCCAAAACTCTCCCTAAATCACCCCAAAACCCCCCAAAATCATCCAAAAAAACCTCTAAATCACCCCAAAACCTCCCTAAATCACCCCAAAAATCTCCCCAAATCACCCCAAACCTGCTGCTCCTCCTGGGGAGGTGATTTTGGGGTTTTTTGGGGGGGTGACACTGGGGGTCCCCAATACCTGGGGGGTATTTTGGGGTTCCCAAGGGGGTGACACTGGGGGTCCCCAACACCTGGGGGATATTTTGGGGTTCCCAGGGGGGTGACACTGGGGGTCCCCAATACCTGGAGAATATTTTGGGGTTCCCAGGGGGGTGATACTGGGGGTCCCCAATACCTGGGGGGTATTTTGGGGTTCCCAAGGGGGTGACAATGGGTGTCCCCAATACCTGGGGGATATTTTGGGGGTCCCAAGGGGGTGACACTGGGGGTCCCCAATACCTGGGGCAGTCAGAAATGGGGGTACCCACACCTAGAACCCCTCGAGGGTATTTTTGGGGGTCTCTCAGGGGTGACACTGGGGGTCCCCAATACCTGGGGGATATTTTTTGGATGACACTGGGGGTCCCCAATACCTGGAGAATATTTTGGGGGTCCCAAGGGGGTGATACTGGGGGTCCCCAATACCTGGGGCAGTCAGAAATGGGGGTACCCACACCTAGATCCCCTCAAGGGTATTTTTGGGGGTCTCTCAGGGGTGACACTGGGGTTCCCCAATACCTGGGGGATATTTTGGGGGTGACAATGGGGGGTCCCCAATACCTGGAGTGTATTTTTGGGGTCCCCCCTCCCCAGGGCCCCCGACGGCTCCTGTGTCCTGACCTGCAGCAACGACAACGCCCTGAGGATCTTCGACCTGCCCCTGCCCCCGGGACCCCCCCTGGGACCCCCCCCAGGACCCCCCCTGCCCGAGCTGGTGGGTCTGGGGTCACTCTGGGGGTCACAGGGGGGTTTGGGGTCACTGTGGGGGGGTTTTGGGGGCTGGGGGGTCGTTGGGGGTCTCTTTAGGGTCTCAGGGGTCACTCCAGGGGTCTGGGGGGTGTCTCAGGGGTCACTCCAGGGGTCTGGGGGGGTCTCTTGGGGTCACTCCGGGGGTTTTTGGGGTCCCAGGGGTCTCTGGGGTCATGCTGAGGTCATTGGGGGTCTCAGGGGTCACTCTGGGGTCACTCTGGAAGTCTCTGGGGTCACTTTGTGGTCACTGTGGTCACTGTGGTCACTCTGTGTCACTGTGTCACTGTGTCACTGTGTCACTGTGTCACTGTGTCAGTCTGTGTCACTGTGGTCACTCTGTGTCACTGTGTGTCACTCTGTGTCACTGTGTCACTGTGGTCACTGTGTCACTGTGTGTCACTGTGGTCACTGTGGTCACTGTGTGTCACTGTGTGTCACTGTGGTCGCTGTGTGTCACTGTGTCACTCTGGTCACTGTGTCACTGTGGTCACTGTGTGTCACTGTGTGTCACTGTGTCACTGTGTCACTGTGTCACTCTGTGTCACTGTCACTGTGTCACTGTGGTCACTGTGTCACTGTGGTCACTCTGTGTCACTGTGTCACTGTGTCAGTCTGTGTCACTGTGTCACTGTGGTCACTGTGGTCACTCCGTGGTCACTGTGTGTCACTGTGTGTCACTCTGTGTCACTCTGGTCACTCTGTGTCACTCTGTGTCACTCTGTGTCACTGTGGTCACTGTGGTCACTGTGTGTCACTGTGGTCACTCCGTGGTCACTGTGGTCACTGTGTCAGTCTGTGTCACTGTGGTCACTGTGGTCACTGTGGTCACTGTGTCACTGTGTCACTGTGGTCACTGTGGTCACTCCGTGGTCACTGTGTGTCACTGTGGTCACTGTGTGTCACTCTGTGTCACTGTGTCACTGTGTCACTGTGTCACTCTGTGTCACTGTGTCACTGTGGTCACTGTGGTCACTCCGTGGTCACTGTGGTCACTCGGCCGCAGGCCCCGGCCGTGCAGGTGGCCGAAGGTGACACCATCTACGACTTCACCTGGTACCCCCTGATGGACTCCAGCCAGCCCCCCACCTGCCTGTGAGCTACTGGGAGCACTGGGAGGGACTGGGAGCACTGGGAGTGGACTGGGAATATTGGGAACGGACTGGGAGGAAACTGGGAGCACTGGGAATGGACTGAGAAGAGACTGGGAGTGACTGGGAGGGACTGGGAATATCAGGAGGAAACTGGGAGGGTCTGGGAATGGACTGAGAAGGAACTGGGAGCACTGGGAATGGACTGAGAGGGGACTGGGAGTGACTGGGAGGGAACTGGTATGTACTGGGAGGGTTACTGGGAGGAGAACAGAGGCACTGGGATGAACTGGGTGTTACTGGGAATGGACTGGGAGATATTGGGAGGAGACTGGGAGGGTCTGGGAATGGACTGGGAGGGGACTGGGATGTACTGGGAGGGTTACTGGGAAGAGAATGAAGGCACTGGGATGAACTGGGCGTTACTGGGAGGGCACTGGTTGTTACTGGGATTAACTGGGGGGATGCACTGGGAGCAGGGGAGGTTCCTGGGAAGTCTGTACTGGTCCATCCTGGTCTGTACTGGTCCATACTGGTCTATACTGGTCCGTACTTGTCTATACTGGTCCGTACTGGTCCATACTGGTCCATGCTAGTCCATACTGGTCCATAGTGGTCCCTTCTGGTCTATTCTGGTCCATACTGATCTGTACTGGTCCATACTTGTCCATACTGGTCTGTACTGGTCCATGCTGGTCTGTACTGGTCCATACTTGTCCATACTGGTCTGTACTGGTCCATACTTGTCCATACTGGTCTGTACTGCTCCATGCTGGTCCGTACTGGTCCATACTGGTCTGTACTGGTGCATGCTGGTCCGTACTGGTCCATACCAGTCCATAGTGGTCCGTACTGGTCTGTACTTGTCCTTACTGGTCCGTACTGGCCCATACTGGTCTATACTGGTCTGTACTGGTCTATACTGGTCCATATTGGTCTGTACTGGTCCGTACTGGTCCGTACTGGTTTATACTGGTCCGTGCTGGTCCGTACTGGTCCATACTGGTCCGTACTGGGCAGGGTGGCCGCCAGCAGCCGGGACAACCCCGTGCACCTTTGGGACGCCTTCGATGGGACCCTGCGGGGGTCGTTCCGTGCCCACAACCACCTGGTGGGTACTGGGGGGACTGGGAGGGACTGGGGGGAACTGGGAGGAACTAGAGGGAACTGGGGGGAACTGGGAGGGACTGGGAGCAACTGGGGTGAACTGGGAGGGAACTGGGAGCAGCTGGGGGAAAAGGGCAGCTGAGGTGGGGGAGAAACCCCTCAGGGTTTTGGGGTTGGGGACCCCCCCAAATGTCCTGGAGGATTTTTGGGGTTTCCCCAGTCCCTGGGTGGGGTTGGGGACCCCCCCGAGGCCTGGGTGAGTTTTAGGGTCCCAGAGAGGATTTTGGGGACCCCTGCCCCAGTCCCTGTTATGGGAAAGGATTTGGGGTTTCCCTGGTGCCTGGGGGGGGCTGGGGTTCTGGGGTCCCCCCTGATGTCCTGGGGTGGATTTTGGGGTCCCCCTGATGTCCATGTGGGTTCTGGGGTCCCACCTGATATCCTGGGGTGGGTTTTGGGTTCTGGGGTCCCCCCCTGATGTCCTGGTGAGTTTTGGGGTCCCCTGATGTTCTAGTGGGTTTTGGGGTCTCTCTCTGATGTCCTGGTGGGTTCTGGGATCCCCCTGATGTCCTGTGGTGGATTTTGGGGTCTCCCTGATATCCTGGTGGGTTCTGGGGTCCCTCCTGATATCCTGGTGGGTTCTGGGGTCTCCCCTGATATCCTGGTGAGTTTTGGGGTCTCCCCCTGATGTCCTGGTGGGTTTTGGGATCCCCTGATGTCCTAGGGGGTTTGGGATCCCCCTGATGTCCTGGTGGGTTTTGGGGTCTCCTCTGATGTCCTGTGGTGGATTTTGGGGTCTCCCTGATGTCCTGGTGGGTTTTGGGGTCTCCCCTGATGTCCCAGTGGGTTTTGGGGTCTCCCCTGATGTCCCGGCGTGTTTGGGGTCCCCAGGACGAGCCGGTGGCCCCCCACTCTCTGTCCTTCTCCCCGGACGGCTCGCGGCTCCTGGGCGGCTTCGACGGCGCCGTGCGCGAGTTCCCGACCGAGCGCCCGGGACGGAGCGGCCACGAGAGGGCGCTGAGCCGTGAGGGCGGGGCCTAAAGGGGCGGGGCCTAAAGGGGGCGGGGCCTAAAGGGGGCGGGGCCTAACAGGGCGGGGCCCAGGGCGGGGCTGGGGTGGGGAGGGGGCGGTTCCCCCCATTGGTTTGGGGGGAAATTGGGGCTTTGATGGGAGGAATTGGAGGAAAGGGGGTGTGGCCTAAAGGGAAAGGGGTGTGGCCTAAAGGGAAAGGGGAGGGGTCTAAGGGGAAAGGGGTGGGGTCTAAGGGGAAAGGGGAGGGGCCTAAAGGGAAAGGGGAGGGGTCTAAGGGGAAAGGGGTGGGGTCTAAGGGGAAAGGGGAGGGGTCTAAAGGGAAATGGGAGGGGTCTAAAGGGAAATGGGAGGGGTCTAAGGGGAAAGGGGAGGAGTCTATGGAAAGGGGAGGGGTCTAAGCGGAAAGGGGAGGGGTCTAAAGGGAAAGGGGTGGGGTCTAAGGGGAAAGGGGAGGTGTCTAAAGGGAAAGGGGAGGGGTCTAAGGGGAAAGGGGAGGGGCCTAAATGAGTGTGTCTGGGTGGGGAGGGGGTGATTCTCTCCCCCCCTTTATTTGGGGAGGAATTGAGGTTTTGATGGGGATAAGGGGGTGGGGATTAATATGGGTGTGGCCTAAAGGGGTGGGGCTTAAATAGGTGGAGCAGGGGGAATCCCTCCTTTGTTTTGGGCGAAGGGGCAGGGCTTGGGTGGGTGGGGTTTAAAGGGGAGGGGCTTGGGGGTGGAGGGATTTTGGGGCAGTGGGTGGGAACAGGGTGGAGCTTAAATGGGTGTGGCACGTGGGGTGTGGCTTTGGGTGTGGTCCAATTAAGAGGTGATTGGGGTTCAAGGGGGCGTGGCCTCTCTGATGGGGCGTGGCCTCAGCTTTGTCTCCACCCCCCAGAGGGCGGGCAGGGCCAGCGGGGCCTGATTGGCTGCCTGGCCTTCAGCCCCAGCCAATCGCTGTTCGCCTGCGGCTCCTATGGGCGGAGCCTGGGGCTGTACCTGCTGGGAGGGGGCGGGGCCGTGGCGCTCTGGCCCCGCCTCCCGGCCGCGCCCACCCACCTGCGCTTCAGCCCCTGCGGGACTCACCTGTACGCGGGGGGCAGGAAGGTGGGCGTGGCCTGGGGTGGGCGTGGCTTTAGGGGTGGGGCTTGGGCACCTCCCACTGTGGTGGGTGTGGTTTGGGGGTGTGGCTTGGGGTGGGCGTGTTCTGTTGTGGTTTGGGGGTGTGGCACCCCAAACTGGGTGTGGCTTTATGGGTGTGGCTTGGGCACCTCCCACTGTGGTGGGTGTGGTTTGGGGGTGTGGCTTGGGGTGGGCGTGGCCCAAATGTTGAGGGTGTGTCACCCCAAGCTGGGCGTGGCTTTATGGGTGGGGCTTGGGCGCCTCCCACTGTGGTGGGTGTGGTTTTGGGGGTGGGCGTGGCCTCAGTGTTGAGGGTGTGGCATCCCAATCTGGGCGTGGCTTTAGGGGTGGGGCTTGGGCGCCTCCCACTGTGGTGGGTGTGGTTTGGGGGCGTGGCTTGGGTGGGCGTGGCT